>NW_020838029.1:1480806-1742939 GCF_003676395.1 Aethalodelphis obliquidens | reverse complement strand
TGCTGTGCAAAAGCTTTGAAGTTTCATTAGGTCCCATTTGTTTATTTTTGTTTTTATTTCCATTACTCTAGGAGGTGGGTCAGAAAGGATCTTGCTTTGATTTATGTCATAGAGTGTTCTGCCTATGTTTTCCTCTAAGAGTTTGATAGTTTCTGGCCTTACATTTAGGTCTTTAATCCATTTTGAGCTTATTTTTGTGTATGGTGTTAGGGAGTGATCTAATCTCATACTTTTACATGTACCTGTCCAGTTTTCCCAGCACCACTTATTGAAGAGGCTGTCCTTTCTCCATTGTACATTACTGCCACCTTTATCAAAGATAAGGTGTCCATATGTGCCTGGGTTTATCTCTGGGCTTTCTATCCTGTTCCATTGATCTATCTTTCTGTTTTTGTGCCAGTACCATACCGTCTTGATGACTGTAGCTTTGTAGTATACTCTGAAGTCAGGGAGCCTGATTCCTCCAGTTCCTTCTTTCGTTCTCAAGATTGCTTTGGCTATTCGGGGTCTTTTGTGTTTCCATACAAATTGTGAAATTTTTTGTTCTAGTTCTGTGAAAAATGCCAGTGGTAGTTTGATAGGGATTGCATTGAATCTGTAGATTGCTTTGGGTAGTAGAGTCATTTTCACAATGTTGATTCTTCCATCCAAGAACATGGTATATCTCTCCATCTATTTATATCATCTTTAATTTCTTTCATCAGTGTCTTATAATTTTCTGCATACAGGTCTTTTGTCTCCTTAGGTAGGTTTATTCCTAGATATTTTATTCTTTTTGTTGCAATGGTAAATGGGAGTGTTTTCTTGATTTCACTTTCAGGTTTTTCATCATTAGTATATAGGAATGCCAGAGATTTCTGTGCATTAATTTTGTATCCTGCCACTTTACCAAATTCATTGATTAGCTCTAGTAGTTTTCTGGTAGCATCTTTAGGGTTCTCTATGTATAGGATCATGTCATCTGCAAACAGTGACAGCTTTACTTCTTCTTTTCCGATTTGGATTCCTTTTATTTCCTTTTCTTCTCTGATTGCTGTGGCTAAAACTTCCAAAACAACGTTGAATAATAGTGGTGAGAGTGGGCAACCTTGTCTTGTTCCTGATCTTAGTGGAAATGCTTTCAGTTTTTCACCATTGAGGATGATGTTTGCTGTGGGCTTCTCATATATGGCCTTTATTATGTTGAGGAAAGTTCCCTCTATGCCTACTTTCTGCAGGGTTTTTATCATAAATGGGTGTTGAATTTTGTCAAAAGCTTTCTCTGCATCTATTGAGATGATCATATGGTTTTTCTCCTTCAATTTGTTAATATGGTCTATCACGTTGATAGATTTGCGTATAGTGAAGAATCCTTGCATTCCTGGAATAAACCCCACTTGATCATGGTGTATGGTCCTTTTGATGTGCTGTTGGATTCTGTTTGCTAGTATTTTGTTGAGGATTTTTGCATCTATGTTCATCAGTGATATTGGCCTGTAGTTTTCTTTCTTTGTGACATCCTTGTCTGGTTTTGGTATCAAGGTGATGGTGGCCTCGTAGAAGGAGTTAGGGAGTGGTCCTCCCTCTGCTATATTTTGGAAGAGTTTGAGAAGGATAGGTGTTAGCTCTTCTCTAAATGTTTGATAGAATTCGCCTGTGAAGCCATCTGGTCCTGGGCTTTTCTTTGTTGGAAGATTTTTAATCACAGTTTCAATTTCAGTGCTTGTGATTGGTCTGTTCATATTTTCTATTTCTTCCTGATTCAGTCTTGGCAGGTTGTGCATTTCTAAGAATTTGTCCATTTCTTCCAGGTTGTCCATTTTATTGGCATACAGTTGCTTGTAGTAATCTCTCATGATCTCTTTTATCTCTGCAGTGTCAGTTGTTACCTCTCCTTTTTCATTTCTAATTCTATTGATTTGAGTCTTCTCCCTTTTTTTCTTGATGAATCTGGCTAATGGTTTATCTATTTTGTTTATGTTCTCAAAGAACCAGCTTTTAGTTTTATTGATCTTTGCTATTGTTTCCTTCATTTCTTTTTCATTTATTTCTGATCTGATTTTTATGATTTCTTTCCTTCTGCTAGCTTTGGGGTTTTTTTGTTCTTCTTTCTCTAATTGCTTGAGGTGCAAGGTTAGGTTATTTATTCGAGATGTTTCCTGCTTCTTAAGGTGGACTTGTATTGCTATAAACTTCCCCCTTAGAACTGCTTTTGCTGCATCCCACAGGTTTTGGGTCGTTGTGTCTCCATTGTCATTTGTTTCTAGGTATTTTTTGATTTCCTCTTTGATTTCTTCAGTGATCTCTTCATTATTAAGTAGTGTATTGTTTAGCCTCCATGTGTTTGTATTTTTTACAGATCTTTTCCTGTAATTGATATCTAGTCTCATGGCGTTGTGGTCAGAAAAGATACTTGATACAATTTCACTTTTCTTAAATTTACCAAGGCTTGATTTGTGACCTAAGATATGATCTATCCTGGAGAATGTTCCTTGAGCACTTGAGAAAAATGTGTATTCTGTTGTTTTTGGATGGAGTGTCCTATAAATATCAATTAAGTCCATCTTTTTTAATGTATCATTTAAAGCTTGTGTTTCCTTATTTATTTTCATTTTGGATGATCTGTCCATGGGTGAAAGTGGGGTGTTTAAGTCCCCTACTATGAATGTGTTACTGTCGATTTCCCCTTTTATGGCTGTTAGTATTTGCCTTATGTATTGAGGTGCTCCTATGTTGGGTGCATAAATATTTACAATTGTTATATCTTCTTCTTGGATCGATCCCTTGATCATTATGTAGTGTCCTTCTTTGTCTCTTTTAATAGTCCTTATTTTAAAGTCTATTTTGTCTGATATGAGAATTGCTACTCCAGCTTTCTTTTGGCTTCCATTTGCATGGAATATCTTTTTCCATCCCCTTACTTTCAGTCTGTATGTGTCTCTAGGTCTGAAGTGGGTCTCTTGTAGACAGCATATATAAGGGTCTTGTTTTTGTATCCATTCAGCTAATCTGTGTCTTTTGGTGGGAGCATTTAGTCCATTTACATTTAAGGTAATTATCGATATGTATGTTCCTATTCCCATTTTCTAAATTGTTTTGGGTTCGTTATTATAGGTCTTTTCCTTCTCTTGTGTTTCTTGCCTAGAGAAGATCCTTTAGCATTTGTTGTAAAGCTGGTTTGGTGGTGCTGAACTCTCTCAGCTTTTGCTTGTCTGTAAGGGTTTTAATTTCTCCATCAAATCTGAATGAGATCCTTGCTGGGTAGAGTAGTCTTGGCTGCATGTTTTTCTCCTTCATCACTTTCAGTATGTCCTGCCACTCCCTTCTGGCTTGTAGGGTTTCTGCTGAGAGATCAGCTGTTAACCTTATGGGGATTCCCTTATGTGTTATTTGTTGTTTTTCCCTTGCTGCTTTTAATATGCTTTCTTTGTATTTAATTTTTGACAGTTTGATTAATATGTGTCTTGGCGTATTTCTCCTTGTATTTATCTTGTATGGGACTCTCTGTGCTTCCTGGACTTGATTAACTATTTCCTTTCCCATATTAGGGAAGTTTTCAACTATAATCTCTTCAAATATTTTCTCAGTCCCTTTCTTTTTCTCTTCTTCTTCTGGAACCCCTATAATTCGAATGTTGGTGCGTTTAATGTTGTCCCAGAGGTCTCTGAGACTGTCCTCAGTTCTTGTCATTCTTTTTTTTTTTTCTTTATTCTGCTCTGCAGTAGTTATTTCCACTATTTTATCTTCCAGGTCACTTATCCGTTCTTCTGCCTCAGGTATTCTGCTATTGAGCCCATCTAGAGTACTTTTAATTTCATTTATTGTGTTGTTCATCGTTGCTTGTTTCATCTTTAGTTCTTCTAGGTCCTTGTTAACTGATTCTTGCATTTTGTCCAATCTATTGTCCATTCTATCTCCAAGATTTCGGATCAACCTTACTATCATTATTCTGAATTCTCTTTCAGGTAGACTGCCTATTTCCTCTTCATTTGTTAGGTCTGGTGCATTTTTATCTTGCTCCTTTATCTGCTGTGTGTTTTTCTGTCTTCTCATTTTGCTTATCTTACTGTGTTTGGGGTCTCCTTTTTGCAGGCTGCAGGTTTGTAGTTCCTCCTGTTTTTGATGTCCGTCTCCAGTGGCTAAGGTTGGTTCAGTGGGTTGTGTAGGCTTCCTGGTGGAGGGGGCTAGTGCCTGTGTTGTGGTGGATGAGGCTGGATCTTGTCTCTCTAGTGGGCAGGTTCACGTCTGGTGGTGTGTTTGGGGGTGTCTGTGGCCTTATGATTTTAGGCAGCCTCTCTGCTAATGGGTGGGGTTGTGTTCCTGTTTTGCTAGTTGTTTGGCATAGGTTTTCCAGCACTGTGGCTTGCTGGTCGTTGAGTGAAGCTGGGTGCTGGTGTTAAGATGGAGGTCTCTGGGAGATTTTCGCCATTTGATATTATGTGGAGCTGGGAGGTCTCTTGTTGATCAGTGTCCTGAAGTTGGCTGTCCTACCTCAGAGGCAGAGCCCTGCCTCCTGGCTGGAGCACCAAAAGCTTTTCATCCACAGGCTCAGGATAAAAGGGAGAAAAAGTAGAGGGAATTAGTAGAAGTATGAGGAAAGAAAGAAGGAAAGGAGGGTAGGAAGGAAGGAAGAAAGAAAGAAAGAAGCAAAGAAGGAAAGAAGGCAAGAAGGAAAGAAAGGAGGGAGGGAGGGAGGAAGGAAGGAAGGAGGGAAAGAAGGAAAAAAGACAGAAAGAAAGAAGATACAGTAAAAATAAAATAAAGTATAATAAAGTTATTGAATTAAAAACTTCTTATTTAGAAAAAAAAAAAAAGGGACGGAAAGAACCTTAGGACAAATGTTGGAAGCAAAGCTATACAGACAAAATCTTACACAGAAGCATACACATACACCCTCACTAAAAGAGGTAAATGGGGAAAAATCCTAAATCTTGCTGTCAGAGACCACCTCCTCAATTTGGGATGATTCGTTGTCTAAAGGAGGGAAGGAAGGACGGAAAGAAAGAAAGAAAGAACGAAGGTAAAGTATAATAAGGTTATTAAAATTAATTATTAAGAAAAAAATTAAAAAAAAAACATGGACGGATAGAACCCTAGGACAAATGGTGGAAGCAAGACTATACAGACAAGATCTCACACAGAAGCATACACATACACATTCACAAAAAGAGGAAAGGGGAAAAAATCATAGATCTTGCTCCTAAAGTCCACTTCCTTAATTTGGGATGATTGGTTGTCTATTCAGGTATTCCACAGATGCAGGGTACATCAAGTTGATTGTGGAGCTTTAATCCGCTGCTTCTGAGGCTGCTGGGAGGGATTTCCCTTTCTCTTCTGTGTTCTCACAGCTCCCAGGGCTAAGCTTTGGATTTGGCCCTGCCACTGCGTGTAGATCGCTGGAGGGCGTCTGTTTTTTGCTCAGACAGGATTGGGTTAAAAGAGCCGCTGATTGGGGGCTCTGGCGCACTCGGGCCGACGGGGACGGAGGGGCACAGAGTGCGGGGCGGGCCTGCGGTGGCAAAGGCCGGCGTGACTTTGCACCAGCCTGAGGCGCGCTGTGCGCTCTCCCGGGGAAGTTGTCCCTGGATCCCGGGAACCCGGCAGTGGCGGGCTGCACAGGCTCCGCGGAAGAGGGGTGTGGAGAGTGACCTGTGCTCGCACACAGGCCCCTCGGTGGCGGCAGCATCAGCCTTAACGTCTCCCGCCCGCCTCTGGGGTCCGCGCTTTTAGCCGCGGCTTGCGCCCGTCTCTGGATTCCGCGCTTTCAGCCGCGGCTCGCGCCCGTCTCTAGATTCTGCGCTTTCAGCCGCGGCTCGCGCCCGTCTCTGGGGTCCGCGCTTTCAGCCGCGGCTCGCGCCCGTCTCTGGGGTTCGTGCTTTTAGCCGCGGCTCGCGCCCGTCTCTGGAGTTCCTTCAAGCAGCGTTCTTAAACCCCTCTCCTCACGCCCCAGGAAACAAAGAGGGAAGGAAAAGTCTCCTGCCTCTTCTGCAGGTGCAGGCTTTTCCCTGGACTCCCTCCCGGCTAGCTGTGGTGCACTAACCCCTTCAGGCTATGTTCAAGCCGCCAACCCCAGTCCTCTCCCTGCGCTCCGGCCTCAGCTCTCAGCCCCGCCCGCCCCGGCGGGTGAGCAGACAAGCCTTTCGGGCTGGTGAGTGCCGGTCGGCACCGATCCTCTGTGCGGGAATCTCCCCGCTTTGCCCTCCGCACCCGTTGCTGTGCACTCCGCAGCTTCGAAGCTCCCCCCTCCGCCTCCCGCAGTCTCCGCCCGCGAAGGGGCTTCCTAGAGTGTGGAAACTTTTCCTCCTTCACAGCTCCCTCCCACTGGTGCAGGTGCCGTCCCTATTCTTTTGTCTCTGTTTTTTCTTTTGCCCTACCCAGGTACGTGGGGGAGTTTCTTGCCTTTTGGGAGGTCTGAGGTCTTCTGCCAGCCTTCAGTAGGTGTTCTGTAGGAGTTGTTCCACGTGTAGATGTATTTCTGGCGTATCTGTGGGGAGGAAGGTGATCTCCGCGTCTTACTCTTCCGCCATCTTCCGCCTTCTCCTAGGTTTGTTTTTGTAGGTCATTTTCTTACCTTTTGTTTGCTTGTCTTGTGATTTGATGACTAATTTTAGTGTTGTGTTTGGATTCCTTTTTCTTTTGTGTGTATGTATCTATTGTAGATTTTCAATTTGCAATTACCATGAGGTTTTGATATAGCAGTCTATATATAAAGAAGATTGTTTGAGCTGCTGGGCTTTTAATTTCAAATGCATTTCTAATATCCTGCATTTGTACTTTCCTCTTCTCATGATTGCTGCTTTTGATATCATATTTGTGTGTGGATGATTTCCTACATTTACTGTATGATTGCCTTTACCGGTGAGCTTTTCCATTTATAATTTTCTTGTTTCTAGTTGTGGCCTTTTCTTTTCCACTTAGAGAATTTCCTTTAGCATTTGTTGCAAAACTGGTCTGGGGGTGCTGAGTTCTCTTAGCTTTTGTTTATCTGCAAAGCTTTTGATTCTATGTTGAATCTGAATGAGATCTTTGCTGGGTAGAAGATTCTTAGTTGTAGATTCTTCCCTTTCATCACTTTAAATGTATCATACCATTCCCTTCTGGCCTGCAGTGTATTTTCTGCTGAGAAATCTGCTGATAACCTTATGGGAATTCCCTTTTATGTTGTCTGTTACTTTTTCTTTGTTGCTTTTAATATTTTCTCTTTGGCTTTAATTTTTGTCAGTTTGATTACTATGTGTTTCATCATGTTCCTCCTTCGGTTTATCCTGACTGGACTCTCTGCACTTCTTGGATCTGGGTGGATGATTTCTTTTCCAAGTTAGGGAAGTTTTCAGCTATTATCTCTTCAAATATTTTCTCAGGTGCTTTCTCTTTCTCTTCTCCTTCTAGGACCCCTATGTCCTAGATAGGAAAAATGTGAATGTTTGTGCATTTAATGCTGTCCCAGAGGTCTCTTAAACTGTCCTCATTTCTTTTAATTCTTTTTTCTTTACTCTGTTCCATGCTAGTAATTTCCACCATTCTATCTTCCAGCTCACTTATCCGGTCTTCTGCCTCAGTTATTCTGCTATCGATTCCTTGTAGTGTATTTTTCATTTCAGTTATTTTATCGTTTAGCTCACTTTGTTTGTTCTTTAGTTCTTCTAGTTCTTTTTTTAACATTTCTTGTATATCCTCTTCTTCTGTTCCTCCATTCTTTTTCCAAGATCTTGGATCATCTTTACTATCATTATTCTGAATTTTTGTGTGTGTGTAGATTGCCTATCTCCACTTTACTTAGTTGTCTTCCTGGGGTTTTATGTTTTTGCTTCATCTGTTGACATATTCCTCTGCCATCTCATTGTTTCTAGCTTTCTGTGATTATGGTTTCCATTCCACAGGCTGCAGGACTGTAGTTCGTTTTGCTTCTGCTGTCTGTCCCCCTTGCTTGTGCAGGCCTCCTAGTGGGAGGGACTGGTACCTGCCCACTGCTGTGTGGAGCTAGGTCTTGTTGCTTTGGTGGGTAGGGCCATGTCAGGGTGTGCATTTCATGGGCAGCTCTGTGTTCAAAATGACCTTAAATTGCCTGTCTGCTGATGCATTTGGCAGTGCTCCTGCTCTGTTTGTTGTTTGGCCTGAGGCTTCCCAGCACTGGAGTCTAAAGGCTCTTGGGTGGGACCAGGGCTTGGTGAGAAAGTAGCAGACTCTAAGAAGGCTCATGCCAATGAGTACTCCCCAGAACTACTGCTGCCAGTGTCCTTGTCCCCACAGTGAGGCACAGCTGCGCTTGCCTCTTCAGGAGACCCTCCAATACTAGCAGGTAAGTCTGGACCTGTCTCTTATGAGGTCACCACCTTTTCCCCTGAGTCCTGGTGTGCACAAGACCCTGTATGCACTCTCCAAGAGTGCAGTTTCTGTTTACCCCGGTTCTGTGGAATTCTTGTGATCAAACCCCACTTGACTTCCAAGCCAGATTCTCTGGGGGCTTCTTCTCCTGTTGCCAGACCCCCAGGCTAGGGTGCCTGATGTGGGGCTCAGAACTTTCACTCGTGTGGGAGAACCTCTGTGGTATAATTCTCTTCCCATTCGTAGGTGGCCCACCTGACATTTATGGGATTTGATTTTATAGTGATTGCACCCATCCTACCATCTTATTGTGGCTTCTTCTTTGTCTTTGGATGTAGGGTATCTTTTTTTGGTAGTTTCCAGCTTTTTTTTTTTTTTTGGTCAATGATTGTTCAGCAGTTAGTTGTGATTCTGCTGTTTCCATAAGAAGAGGAAACATGAGCTTCCCACTAGCTCATGTCCTTCTACTCTGCCGTATTGTCTCTTTCTCGTGAATGAACTGGCTCTGACTTTTGAATAGATGGTTAGCGGAGGGGAAAATTGCAGGTGCAGCAGGGTCAATTGTGAGGCCTTTACATGAAGGAGGTGATTGTGTTTTGAACTAGGGAAAAAACAATAGACATGAAAAGGAATGGTCAGGGTCTGGAATACTTTGAAAATAAAGGGAACTTGCTTGGGATTGATGTGTGGATATCAGGGAAGTAATACAATATATCTCACATTTATGTAACAGTTATATGCCAAGTGGCTCTGTGAAACATTTAATACAATTATTATTCCTATTTTACAGAGGAGAAAACAGACTTCGAGGAATCATTGACTAGTATTGGGGAGGAAGAAATTTTCCTCTACACTTCTAGGTTCTTCTGGCTTCTCTAAGAATTAAACTGACATGAGACAGATTAACAGGAGGAAATCTAATAAAAGTTTAATAACATGTATACATGGGAGAGATCTAGAAAAGCTGAGTAACTCACCAAAATGGTTTAAGCCCTTACCTTAAATGCAACATTTAGCCAAAGACAAAAGTAGCTGTTGGGGATTGTGATTTCGGACTTCAAAGGGGAAGATGGCAATTCGCATGGAGATAGAAAAGCAAATGTTTAGTAAACAACTGTTTGCTGGGCCATACAAAAATAATGGGATACAGAATGAACACTGATTTCCAGGCCCTGCCAAGTTTCCCCCCATGACATTTAGCCCATAGTTTTGTAGATGTCTCAGATGATAGCTCTTTTCTGGGGATAAGTCCTCTACCTAAATTCTTTTTTTTTTAAACATATTTATTGGAGTATAATTGCTTTACAATGGTGTGCTAGTTTCTGCTTTATAACAAAGTGAATCAGTTATACATACACATATGTTCCCATATCTCTTCCCTCTTGTGTCTCCCTCCCTCTCACCCTCCCTATCCCACTCCTCTGGGTGGTCACAAACAACCGAGCTGATGTCCCTGTGCTATGCGGCTGCTTCCCACTAGCTATCTATTTTAGATTTAGTAGTATATATATGTCCATGCCGCTCTCTCACTTTGTCACAGCTTACCCTTCCCCCTCTCCATATCCTCAAGTCCATTCTCTAGTAGGTCTGTGTCTTTATTCCCACCTTACACCTAGGTTCTTCATGACTTTTTTTTTTCTTAGATTCCATGTATATGTGTTAGCATACGGTATTTGTTTTTCTCTTTATGACTTACTTCACTCTGTATGCAGACTCTAGGTCCATCCACCTCACTACAAATAACTCAATTTCATTTCTTTATATGACTGAGTAATATTCCATTGTATATATATGCCACATCTTCTTCATCCATTCATCTGTTGATGGACACTTAGGTTGATTCCATGTCCTGGCTATTGTAAATAGAGCTGCAATGAACATTTTGGTATATGACTCTTTTTGAATTATGGTTTTCTCAGGGTACATGCCCAGTACTGGGATTGCTGGGTCATATGCTAGTTCTATTTGTAGTTTTTTAAGGAACCTCCATACTGTTCTCCATAGTAGCTGTATCAATTTACATTCCCACCAGCAGTGCAAGAGTGTTCCCTTTTCTTCACACCCTCTCCAGTATTTATTGTTTCTAGATTTTTTGATGATGGCCATTCTGACCGGTGTGAGATGATATCTCATTGTAGTTTTGATTTGCATTTCTCTAATGATTAATGATGTTGAGCATTCTTTCACGTGTTTGTTGGCAGTCTGTATATCTTCTTTGGAGAAATGTCTATTTAGGTCTTCTGCCCATTTTTGGATTGGGTTGTTTGTTTGTTTTTGTTATTGAGCTGCATGAGCTGCTTGTAAATTTTGGAGATTAATCCTGTCAGTTGCTTCATTTGCAAATATTTTCTCCCATTCTGAGGGTTGTCTTTTGGTCTTGTTTATGGTTTCCTTTGTTGTGCAAAAGCTTCTAAGTTTCCTTAGGTCCCATTTGTTTATTTTTGTTTTCATTTCCATTTCTCTAGGAGGTGGGTCAAAAAGGATATGCTGTGATTTATGTCATAGAGTGTTCTGCCTATGTTTTCCTCTAAGAGTTTGATAGTGTCTGGCCTTACATTTAGGTCTATAATCCATTGTGAGTTTATTATTTTGTATGGTGTTAGGGAGTGTTCTAATCTCATACTTTTACATGTACCTGTCCAGTTTTCCCAGCACCACGTATTGAAGAGGCTGTCTTTTCTCCACTGTATATTCTTGCCTCCTTTATCAAAGATAAGGTGACCATATGTGCGTGGGTTTATCTCTGGGCTTTCTATCCTGTTCCATTCATCTGTCTTTCTCTTTATGTGCCAGTACCATACTGTCTTAATTACTGTACCTTTGTAGTATAGTCTGAAGTCAGGGAGCCTGATTCCTCCAGCTCCATTTTTCATTCTCAAGATTGCTTTGGCTATTCGGGGTCTTTTGTGTTTCCATACAAATTGTGATTTTTTTTGTTCTAGTTCTGTGAAAAATGCCAGTGGTAGTTTGATAGGGATTGCATTGAATCTGTAGATTGTTTTGGGTAATAGAGTCATTTTCCCAATGTTGATTCTTCCAATCCAATAACATGGTATATCTCTCCATCTAATTGTGTCATTTTTAATTTCTTTCATCAGTGTCTTATAATTTTCTGCATACTGGTCTTTTGTCTCTTTATGTAGGTTTATTCCTGGATATTTTATTCTTTTTGTTGCAATGGTAAATGGGAGTGTTTTCTTAATTTCATTTTCAGATTTTTCATCATTAGTGTATAGGAATGCCAGAGATTTCTGTGCATTAATTTTGTATCCTGCAACTTTACCAAATTCATTGATTAGCTCTAGTAGTTTTCTGGTAGCATCTTTAGGATTCTCTATGTATAGTGTCATGTCATCTTCAAACAGTGACATCTTTACTTCTTCTTTTCTGATTTGGATCCCTTTTATTTCTTTTTCTTCTCTCATTGCTGTTGCTAAAACTTCCAATACCATGTTGAATAATAGTGGTGAGAGTGGGCAACCTTGTCTTGTTCCTGATATTAGTGGAAACGGTTTCAGTTTTTCACCAATGAGGATAATGTTGGTTGTGAGTTTGTGATATATGGCCTTTATTATGCTGAGGAAAGTTCCCTGTATGCCCACTTTGTGCAGGATTTTTATCATAAATTGGAGTTGAATTTTGTCAAAAGCTTTCTCTGCATCTATTGAGATGATCATATGGTTTTTCTCCTTCCATTTGTTAATATGGTGTATCACGTTGATTGATTTGCGTATATTTAAGAATCCTTGCATTCCTGGAATAAACCCCACTTGATCATGGTGTATAATCCTTTTAATGTCCTGTTGGATATCTAAATTATTTTTGGTGGTTAGGGGGAAGGTCAAAATTTCTTAGAGTCTTCTGTTTATTAAAAATCGTCAGCCAAATTAATCCTCATGCCAAAGAGAATCATTTTGAGGTGACAAATTTTGCTCCCCTACACTAGCACATACTATTAAGTGACCCAGACAGTATTTGAATTATTTATCTGAATTATTATAAAGAACATAATTATTAACTAATACTAACTAACACTAGCACTCCCTTGCAGCCCCACAACACACTTCCAATCTACCTTTGTTTCCACTCCGAGGCTTTTGGATCTTACACCTGTACCCACTCTGCATTACTTCTATTTCTGCTCATTCATAAATGGTCAGATATCTGAAGTCAACTTTATCCAAGCCCTTGTTAGTATCCTCTGAGGATAATAGGGTTGGCACCACAGGTTTTCTGCCATCAAGTAGCTAGGGAATAATTTTTACCCTTGACTTAAAAACAGTAAGACCAAGACTATGCAGAGGCTCTGAGCTGCCAGCGTCACAATGACTGCTTCTGTCAACACCCAACCCTGGGCAATCCAAGTAATAAAGGTCTAGAGTTTTCTAGCTTGTTGGAAATGGAGTTTTTCTACTGGGAAGTTCCGCACAAGAGTTTGAAAGACAGTTCTTGAGTACATGAGAATGTTGAAACAGATGGTTCCTAACCTCAAAAACCTTACCATGGGGATGGGTAGATACATATTAAAGAAAACTTTTAGTGTTATACTCTGAAATCACTGAGATGATGGTGTGCATAGGCTATCCTGGAAACACAGAATAGAGGCTTTTAAATCAGTCAGGTAGTGGAGACTGGGAGGGGAATCAAGGAGGATTTTCTGGAGATGATTCCTGTTCAGACTTGAGAGATTAGTAAGTACTTATCCAGGCAAGTAGAAGAGGCAGATGACTAGAAGAAAGAAGTCATTTTAAGTAGAAAAGATATTGAAAACAAAGACTGGAGGTGGAAAGGTATGGAAGAGAAACACTGCTTAAGTGTGTAATATGAGGCCACAAATAGTGAGACAAAAGTTAGAGATGTAAGCAGGAGCCAATCATAGAAAGCTTCATGTGTTTTCCTAAGAAAGATAAATTCTCTTTTGCAGTTTATGGAGGTCCCATTGAAGGTTTGAAATTCAGAGTATAATGTAGTCAAATTTGTACTTTAAGAAAGATCCTCATGGAAATTCATGACCATAAGATCATGGCTTATTGTAAAAAGGTGTTGGGACCTGAGAGGAAGCTCCCAAGAGCTTTCTTTTTTAAAGCAGTTCTCTAATTTTTAAAAACGATAAGCTGTGTTATCGTATCATTTTTAAAGAGCTTTCTTCAGATAGCTGAGTTCCCAGCACACTGGCCACGTTATAAATCCTGAAGTCATTGAAGCCTATTCCCTGAGCTGATTTAAACAGCTCCCATAAGGGCTTCACCATAATGTTCCTTCTTTGATACTTGTACTCAATTTATAATCACTGGTCTCTGTCACATTCCCTAAAGAGAAGGCATCTTTGTGTCTTCCATGGTACTCTCAGCCCCATAGGATTGAGGCCTGTCTACTTTCAACCAGTCCCTATTTTAGCCTGGGACCTTAATTTCCTTGCAACTCTATGGCTAATTTCTCCTTGAGGTCTTGTTTTTTTCTGCCTGCTTCTTAGGAATCTCATTGTTTCACACTGAGCCTCCCACTCCTCCATTGTACTTTCATTAACTCCCGTCCCATGTTAACTGTATTGTGCCTAAGGAACTAAATTTCCTCCCTGAACCAGCCCTTGGATGTGTCCAGCTCTCACTAACCAATTCCTAATATATTATAAAGATCAAAACATAGAAAAATATAATTAAAGTGTATCCTAAATTTGGCAGATAATAAATGCTGTCAGTAATTAATATTTATAGAGTATAATATGAACAATTTTTCAGGATAAGATCCTTGATTACATGAACCTTTTTTACATTTCAGTATTCCACCACACCCCCGACACTCTGCCCAGTCCAGTACCATGATTTATTTTCTACTATGTAGGCATACAATAAATATTTCTGGGATGAATTTTCATTGTCTTCCTAAGCTGCTTAAGAAATTTGGGGAGATTATTTGGAGAACTCAGTTATCACAAATAATCTGTTAAAAAAATAATTATGGGTATACCTCAGTTTGTTCAAAATTCTATTTGGTATAAACTCAAACAAAAGATATCAGGAACAGTAATTGTCTGCTATCAGATAACTTTTTCTGTCCATGAAAACTCATAAAATTGATTATACAGTTATTTATTTCTTTTAAAAGAGCTCCAAAATGCCAAGAAGCATAATTTTAATTCTAACCGATATATGCTCCAAGACTTTCAGATGTGGGAAGACAAGGACAGAATGTGAAAGTGGATGAAGCCATAGGCATCTAAAATGCAAGAAATAAATAGGGATTTTTCTTGAATATCACAATGGAAAGATGGATGCCTGCCTACATTTACCAAAACACACAAAAGAGGGGAACCTTCAAGATGGTGGAGGAGTAAGACATGGAGATCACTTTCCTACACACAAATACATTAAAAATACATCTACATGGGGAACAACTCCTACAGAACACTTACTGAATGCTGGCAGAAGACCTCAGACTTCCCAAAAGGAAAGAAAATCCCCACATAACTTGGTAGGGCAAAAGAAAAAAGAGAGACAAAAGAATAGGGACAGGACCTGCACCTCTGGGAGGGAGCTGTGAAGGAGGAAAAGTTTTCACACAATTAAAAACCCCTTCACTGGTGGAGATGGGGGTTGGGGAGGGGAGAATCTTCAGAGCCATGGAGGAGAGCACAGCAACAGGGGTGCAGAGGGCAAAGTGGAGAGATTCCTGCACAGAGGACCCAGGCTGATGAGCACTCACCAGCCTGAAATGCTTGTCTGCTCAACCATCAGAGTGGGTGGGGGCTGGAGCTGAGGCTCAGAGTTCAGACCCCAGGGAGAGGACTGTGGTTGGCTGCATGAAGACAGCCTGAAGGGGGCTCGTGCACCACAGCTAGCAAGGAGGGAGTCAGGGAAAAAGTCTGGACCTGCAGAAGAGGTAAGAAACCATTATTTTGGAGTGTTCCAGGAGAGGGGATTACTTCTCCGTGTACCCACAGAAGGCATGGCACAGCCTAAGCGAGCTCAAGAGATGGGCGTGAACTGCGGCTACCATCTCAGACCCCAGAGATGGGCATGAAATGCTAAGGCTGCTGACACTGCCACCAAAAGTCCTGTGTGCAAGAATGGGTCACGGTCACCCTCTCCCCAGGAGCCTGTGCAGGACGCCACTGCCAGGGTACTGAGATCCAAGGACAACTTACATGGGAGAACACATGGCATGCCTCAGGCTGTTGCAACGTTATGCCAGCTTCTGTTGCCACAGGCTCACCCTGCATCCCAGTTACGACTAATATACCCCTCCCTCTACCTGCCCCGATATAGCAAGAGAGCCCAATCAGCCACTGCTTTAGCCCCCTCCTGTCTTGGTGGGGAACAGACACCTGAGGGTGACCTACATGCAGAGGTGGGACCAAAACCGAAGCTGAACCCCAGGAACTGTGCAAACAGAGAAGAGAAAGGGAAATTTCTCCATGCAGCCTCAGGAGCAGTGGATTAAATCCCCACAATAAACTTGATGAACCCTGCATCTGTGGAATACCTGAATAGACAACAAATGTTCCCAACATTGAGGTGGTGGACTTTGGGAGCAATTGTAGACATAGGATTTGCTGTCTGAGACTGATTTGTTTCTAGTTTTTATGTCAATCTTAGTTTAGATTTTAGTGATTGTTATCATTGGTGGATTTCTTTATTGGTTTGGTTGCTCACTTTTAAAATTTTATTTTAATTTATTTTATTCATATTTTTTCGTCCTTTTCTTCTGAGCCATGTGGCTGACAGGGTCTCGGTGCTGTGGCTGGATGTCAGGCCTGAGCCTCTGAGGTGCTAAATCTGACCAAGGACATTAGACCACCAGAGACCTCCAGAGCCACATCATATTAATTGGTGAGAGTTCTTCCAGAGATCTCTATATCAGCACAAAGACCCAGCTCCACCCAAGGGTGAGCAAACTCCAATGTTGGATGCCCCATACCATAGAACTAACAAGACAGGAACAACATGCCACTCATTAGCAGAGAGGCTGCCTAAAATAATACCAAATACACAGACACCCCAAAACACACCACCGGATGTGGTCCTGCTCACCAGAAAGACAAGATCCAAGCCCACCATCAGAAAAGAAGCACCAGTCCCTTCCACTAAGAAGCTTACACAAGCCACTGAACCAACCTAACGCACTGGGAGCAGACACCAAAAAAATAAACCAGGAACAATGAACCTACAGCCTGCAAAATGGAGACCCCCAAACACAGTAAGTTAAACAAAATGAGAAGACAGAGAAATACACAGCAGATGAAAGAGCAAGGTAAAAACCCACCAGACCAAAAAATGAAGAGGAAATAGGCAGTCTACCTTAAAAGGCATTCAGAATAATAATAGTAAACATGATCCAAAATTTTGGAAATAGAATGGAGACAATACAAGAAATGTTTAACAAGGACCTAGAAGAACTAAAGAGCAAACACAACAATGATGAACAACACAATAAATGAAATTAAAATTTCTCTAGAAGGAACCAATAACAGAATAACTGAGGCAGAAGAACGGATAAGTGACCTGGAAGATAAAATAGTGGAAATAGCTACCACAGAGCAGAATAAAGACAAAATAATAAAAAGAATTGAGGAAAGTCTCAGAGACATCTGGGACAACATAAAAAGCACCAAGATTCGAATTATATGGGTCCCAGAAGAAGAGAAAAATAAAGTATGTGAGAAAATATTTGAAGAGATTACTGTTGAAAACTTCCCTAACATGGGTAAGGAAATCGTCGATCAAGTCCAGAAAGCACAGAGAGTCCCATACAGGATAAATGCAAAGAGAAACATGGCAAGACACATATTAATTAAACTATGAAAAAAAACACAAAGAAAAAATATTAAAAGAAGCAAGGGAAAAGCAACAAATAACATACAAGGGAATCCCCATGAGGATAACAGCTGATCTTTAAGCAGAAACTCTGCAAGCCAGAAGGGAGTGGCAGGACATATTTAAAGTGATGAAAGGGAAAAACCTACAACCAAGATTACTCTACCCAGCAAGGACCTTATTCAGATTTGATGGAGAAATTAAAACCTTTAAAGACAAGCAAAATTTAAGAGAATTCAGTACCACCAAACCAGCTTTACAATAAATGCTAAAGGAACTTCTCTAGGCTGGAAATGAGAGAAGGAAGAGGCCTACAATAACAAACAAAAAACAATTAAGAAATGGTAATAGGAACATTCATATTGATAATTACCTTAAATGTAAATGGATTAAATGCTTCAACCAAAAGACGTAGACTTGCTGAATGGATACAGAAACAAGACCAGTAGGTGTGCTGTCTACAGAGACCCACTTCAGACCTAGGGACACATACACACTGAAAGTGAGGGGATGGAAAAAGATATTCCATGCAAATGGAAATCAAAAGAAAGCTGGTGTACCAATTCTCATATCTGACAAAATAGACTTTAAAATAAGGACTATTAAAAGAGACAAAGAAGGACACTACATAATGATCAAGGGATCGATCCAAATAGAAGATATACCAACTGTAAATATTTATGCACCCAACATAAGAGCATCTCAATACATAAGGCAAATGATAACAGCCATAAAAGGGGAAATCAACAGTAAAACAATCATAGTAGGGGACATTAACACCCCACTTTCACCAATGGACAGATCATCCTAAATGAAAATAAATAAGGAAACACAAGTTTTAAATGACACATTACACAAATAAACTTAATTGATATTTATAGGACATTCCACCCAAAAGAAACAATACATTTTCTTCTCAAGTTCTCATGGAACATTCCCCAGGATACATTATACCTTGGGTCACAAATCAAGACTTGGTAAATTTAAGAAAATTGAAATCATGTCAAGTATCTTTTCCAACCATGATACAATGAGACTAGATATCAATTACAGGAAAAGAACTCTAAAGCATACAAACAAATGTAAGCTAAACAATACGCTACTAAATAACCAAGATATCATTGAAGAAATGAAAAAATACCGAGAAACAAAAGACAATGAAAACATGACAAACTAAAACCTACGGCATGCAGCAAAAGAAGTTCTAAAAGAGAAGTTTTTAGCAATAGAATCCTACCTGAAGAAACAAGAAAATCTCAAGTAAACAACCTAACCTTAAACATAAAGCAATTAGAGAAAGAAAAAAAGAAACCCAAAGTTACCAGAAGGAAAGAAATCATAAAGATCAGATCATAGAAAAATGAAAAAGAAATTAAGGAAAAGATAGCAAAGATCAATAAAACTGAAAGCTGGTTCTTTCAGAAGATAAAAAAAATTGATAAACCATTAGCTCATCTCATCAAGAAAAAAAGAGAAGATTCCAATCAACATAATTAGAAATGAAAAAGGAAAAGTAACAAGTGACACTGCAGAAATACAAAGGATCATGAGAGATTACTACAAGAAATTATACACCAAGACACTGGACAACCTGGAAGAAATGGACCAATTCTTAGAAAAGCACAACATTCCAAGATTGAACCAGGAAGAAATAGAAAAAAAAGAAAAAAACACACTAATCACAAGCACTGAAATTGAAACTGTTATTAAAAATCTTCCCACAAACAAAAGCAGAGGACCAGATGGCTTCACATGTGAATTCTATCAAATATTTAGAGAACTGTTAACACCTATTATTCTCAAACTCTTCCAAAATATAGCAGAAGGAGGAACACTCCCAAACTTGTTCTATGAGGCCACCATCACCCTGATACCAAAACCAGACAAAGATGTCACAAAAACAATAAAATTATAGGCCAATATCACTGGTGAACATAGGCGCAAAAATCCTCAACAAAATACTAGCAAACAGAATCCAACAGCAGATTAAAAGGATCATACACCATGATCAAATGAGGTTTATCCCAGGAATTCAAGGATACCTCAATATACACAAATCAGTCAAGGTGATACACCATATAAACATACTGATGGAAAAAAATCCATGTGATCATTTCAATATATGCAGAAAAACATTCGACAAAATTCAACACCCATTTATGACAAAAACTCTCCAGAAAGTAGGCATAGAGGGAACTTACCTCAACATAATAAAGGCCCTATATGACAAACCCACTGCCAACATCATTCTCAATGGTGAAAAACTGAAACCATTTCCTCTAAGATGAGGACCTAGACAAGGTTGCCCACTGTCACCACTATTATTCAACGTAGTTTTGGAAGTTTTAGCCATGGCAATCAGAGAAGAAAAAGAAATAAAACAAATCCAGATCAGAAAAGAAGCAGTAAAACTGTCACTGTTTGCAGATGACATGATATTATACATAGAGAATCCTAAAGATGCTACCAGAAAACTGCTAGAGCTAATCAATGGATTTGGTAAAGTTGCAGGATACAAAATTAATGCACAGAAATCCCTTGCATTCCTATGCACTAACGATGAAAATTTTGAAAGAGAAATTAAGGAAACACTCCCGTTTACCATTGCAACAAAAGGAATAAAATACCTAGGAATAAACTTACAAATGGTGACAAAAGGCCTGTATGCAGAAAACTGTAAGACCCTGATGAAAAAATTAAAGATGATACAAACAGATAGAGAGATATACCATGTTCTTGGATTAGAAGAATCAACATTGTGAAAATGACTATACTACCCAAAGCAATCTGCAGATTCACTGCAATCCCTATCAAACTACCAACAGCACCAGAACTAGAACAACAAATTTTACAATTTGCATGGAAACACAATGGACCCCGAATAGCCAAAGCAATCGTGAGGACGAAAAACAGACCTGGGGAAATCAGGCTCCCTTACTTCAGACTATACTTCAAAACTACAATAATCAAGACAGTATGGTACCAGCACAAAAACAGAAATATAGATCAATGGAATAGGATAGAAAGCCCAGTGATAAAACCATGCATTTGATTAAGGAGGCAAGAATATACAATGGAGAAAAGACAGCCTCTTCAATAAGTGGTGCTGGGAAAACTGGACAGCTACATGGAAAAGAATGAAATTAGAACACTCCCTAACACGATATACAAAAAAAAAATGGATTAAAGACCTAAATATAAGGCCAGATATTATAAAACTGTTAGAGGAAGACATAGGCTGAACACTCTATGACATAAATCACAGCAAGATCTTTTTCACCCACCTCCTAGAGAATGGAAATAAAAGGAAAAATAAACAAATGGGGCCTAATGAAACTTAAAAGCTTTGTGCAGCAAAGGAAACCATAAACAAGATGAAAAGACAACCCTCAGAATTGGAGAAAATATTTGCAAATGAGTAAACGGGCAAAGGATTAATCTCCAAAATATACAAGCAACTCGTGCAGCTGAATATAAAGGCAAAGAAACAAACAACCCAATCCAAAAATGGGTGGAAGACATAAAGTGACATTTCTCCAAAGAAGATATACAGATTGCCAACAAACACATGAAAGGATGCTCAACATCATAATCATTAGAGAAATGTAAATGAAACTACATTCAGGTATTACCTCACACTGGTCAGAATGGCCGTCATCAAAAAATCTACAAACAATGCTGGTGAGGGTGTGGAGAAAAGGGAACCCTCTTGCACTGTTGGTGGTAATGTAAATTAATGCAGCCACTAGGGAGATAAGTATGGAGGTTTCTTAAAAAGCTAAAGCTGAACTACTATATGATCCAGCAATCCCACTACTGGGCTTTCCCCTGAGAAAACCATAATTCAAAAAGACACATGTACCACAATGTTAATTTCAGTACTATTTACAATAGCTAGCACACGGACACAACCTAAGTGTCCATTGACAGATGAACAGGTAAAGAAGAAGTGGCACATATATACAATGGAATATTACTCAGCCATAAATAGAAGCAAAATTGAGTTTTTTGTAGTGAGGTGGATGGACCTATAGTCTGTCATACAGAGTGAAGTAAGTCAGAAAGAGAAAAACAAATATGGTATGCTAACACATATATATGGAATCTAAAGATAGAGAAGAATGGTTCTGATGAACCTAGCAACAGGACTGGAATAAAGGCACATATATAGAGAATGGACTTGAGGACATGGGAAAGGAGAAGTGTAAGCTGGAAGAATAGCATTGACATATGTACCCTACCAAATGTAAAATAGATAGCTAGTGGGAAGCAGCTGCATAGCACAAGGAGATCATCTCAGTGCTTTGTGACCCCCTAGAAAGGTCGGATAGGGAGGGTGGGTGGGAGGGAGGAGCAAGAGGGCAGTGATCTGTGGATATATATATCTGCATATCAGGGGATATGTATACATATGTATACATATAGCTGATTCACTTTGTTTTACAGCAGAAATGAACACAACATTGTAAAGTAATTATACCCCAAGAAAAATGTTAAAAAATAAAATAAAATAAAATACATAAAATACCTGCAATTAAAAAAAAATCACACACACAAAGAGAGTGGGTGGTTTGGAGACTGCTTGGGAGGAAACCATTTGTCTTTCCTACTCAATCCCTTTAATATCTCAGACTCACCATTAAGTGGAAGATTATTTTTCAGAAATAAATCAGATACTGCCGTCCTTATCTGCCTCCCATTTCACTTTTCAAAGTTTCTGAACTCAGAGCTCATGTCTCAGTGACTCACCTAATAAATATTAATTTAATGATTTTTATGTGTGAAGCTTTTTTTTTTTTTATCCCACGTTCAAATCTGATGCTCTGTACCTCCTCTCTGAGTGTCTGACTTTAGGCTTCAGCTTCCTTCTTCAACTGTAGCTAAGAAACTCCCTTTTCTTCTGGCTATGCCTTTCTAAGTAAATGCCCTATCTGTTTCATCCCAGTCTCTGAGCCCTTAGAGGTGGTATCCCAAGCAGGTTTGCCCTAAGACATGATCAGGAATAAACAGCTGGAAAATTAGAGAGGGATAAGCAAATTCATCCAGGAAGCCATTCTCATTTCGGAATAAGGGTGGCTGCTTCATGCACAATAGTGTCTTAAACATCCTTTCCCCAAAGTGGTTGGTTTAGTTAGATGAAGACAAATTGTCAATGTGAGAGGTGAATGGTACATATACACATATGTTATCACATATGAGCATGTCATAAGTCTCCTGTGATATATATATATATATATATGTGCACATATATATATATTTCATTTAATTAACAGTAGCATATAGAATATGGATAAGAAAGTTTCCATATGAATATGTATGTGTTTAATCTCAGAGGTAAAATAGCTGCAATGAAATAAATATGTGAAAGTGTGGTCAGCAGTCTCAAAGCCTCATCTTCAATTTCAAAATTGCATGTCACAGTGACATGTTGAGAATTTGGTGGAATTTAAATGGGGTTCTGATCTAGGAACCTGATCCAAGTGGTTGTGATCCAAATAATTGGCCAAGTTACTCAGATTTGGACAACAAAAAGAACTTTAACTTCACCACAGCTCAGCAAGCAATTTGGACCCAGGCAAAAATCTAGGGATTGGATGAATTAAATTAAAGCACCAAGCAATGGGGGGAGAAGCTACATGAAGGTTGCAGTGGAATGAGTGGGTTGTAATTTTTTAAATGGGAGATTAGAGGAGGCAGAAGAATTATTGGTATGAGTATGAAGTGCTGGTGTTTGAATGACAGAAGTATTGACTCCTTATTCTCTTTCAATTTCCCCTTTAAAGTGATGCTTGCAAATTATCAACAACATCTGGAAGTTTCTTTCTCTTTATCTATTGATTAACTAGACTAAATATTTATTTGGAATTCCTGTGGAATCTATATCCTCTGAGAAGTGAATTCCCATCTTTTCTCCATATCCAGCTTTAACTGAGACTTCCCTCCCCCTCTGGGAACATTTTTTCCCTGCCTTTCTCTTCTACCTTCTGCAGTGTAGTAGGTCCCTGTTTCATAATTGTTCTCTCCAATTCTAGTATCACCATCCTCATCCTAATCCTAGCTTTATAAAGTCAGTTCTTTGACCTTAACTCTAATGGTCATAACTTCTACTTCGCTTTGGTCCTCCACAACTGTGCTCACTACCTGGAACTTGCAATCATCAAGAGAGGTTACACCTGATCCTAATTTTTTAAATACTATCAGGTCTTCTGTCCCTGAGAAACTTCCATTTTCTCTCAATCTGCAAGGCCCATTTTAAGTATTTCCCCATGTCTCTGATCCCATGGCTCACTACTTCAACCACTGTCTTGCCAATAGCATAACACTCATCCATTCGTTGGACTTATTTAGAAAAACCTCAGCCTCAGGTCACTCTGTTTTCCTTCTCCAATCCTGAACTCAAGTTGGTTAAAAAAAAAAAAAAAAAAAAAAAGCACAGACTGCCTTGAATATTGGGAGCACTACAAATTAATGGTCATCACCTTTATCTGGGCTCTCAGCCCTATGCAGAAATAGTTCTACTTTCACCTAAGCAGTTTTCTTTCCAGTTCTGAGCAGTTGCTATTTCAAGATTCACATAGAAAATGGAGACCATTAGTCAAAATCCAGCTGGTCCTCACCTAAAACTTACCCACATCCTCATCCATCTTTACCTTTTCACCTCCCAATTTAGCAAAAAAAATGATTATCCTTTTGCCAGAGCACACTTCATTTCTCTTTTATAGAACCTACCGCAATTGAAATTAATTATTTGTATAAATCATTATTTACATTTCTTTAACCTATAATCTGTAAGAACAGGGAGTGCATCTGTTTTCACCATACTATCTCCAACACTCAGCATAATAATATATGCCTGATAAATATTTGTTGAATGAATGTGTATCTATTGGAGTTCCTATTTATGAGCATCAAAATATGCCTCTGGCTTACTTTAAAATGGAAATTATTGAAAAGTTTTTGAAAGTGGAGTGGGACCTCTAAGAATTTACCAATTTTTGGCATGGGTAGGCACTAAGTGAATTCCAGAGGGCCAAGAAACAAGCAACACAACAATTCCTTCATAGTCCAATCAAGCTGGATCAGAGAGTTGCTGCCTCTGCTGCTGTCATTACAGCTGTAAATAATGACCAAACATTTGCTACATTATACCTCTTGCTAAACATTTAAAGTCCCAGGAGAGAACATCTGGTTGACAGAGATTGAATTAACATTTCATACTCTGGCTGTATAGGGGCATAAAACAAAACCAAAAGAAAACAAAAACCTTCTGATTTCTGTTGACTCCGTTGTAGGTTGACAGGCCTTGGAGTAATCCTCCTGCTTAAACCCTCCTGTCTCAATGTGATGGCTAATTTTTTGTATCAACTTGACTGGGACACTGGAAATGATTAACATTTGAATTGGTAGACTGAATAAAGCACATTGCTCTCTACAGTGTGGATAAGCCTCATCCAATGCATTGGAGGTCTAAATAGAGTAAGGGAGAATTCACTCTCTCTGCCTGACTGTTTTTGAGTTGGAACATCTGTCTTCTCCTGCACATGGACTGACACTTACATCATCAGTTCTGGTTCTCGGGCCTTTGGATTTGGACTCAATTGGCTCTGTTTCTCTAGAGAACTCTGATAAAAGTACACACTGTGGGGAGGAAGTAATCTCCCAAGAGAATATCAGGGTTTATTGTGCAGGAAAGGTAGATGCTGGGCAGCCAAAAATAAAACCCAAAGATCCACTCAGAACAAATGTATTAAAAAATGACTTGATCTCTACCCTGTATCCTAGCCACCTGCCTTCACAACCCCACTATTTGTTTCTCAGAGATCCTACTCCTTTAGTCCTGTCTAATCTCATGTTTGCTTTCTCTCTATGATATTTCTCCCCTCAGTATTCAAATATGCTCAGATCTCTTTTTAACCTTATATTTATATAATATATATAACATATATATAATCTGTTTCCTATCTTTTGTGTCTGTTGAGAGCACTTACCCTGAGGCCAGATTTCCTGAGTTCAAATCCCAGATCAGTTACTTGTTAACTGTGTTAAAAGACTAACTGGGGCATATTAAAAATTTCAAGAATTAATTTGAGCATGTATCTATTCAAATCAGGGAGCGCCAAAGCAAAAGTGGTTAGTAGCCTTCTTCAGAGAGTGCTAGGGGAGGAGTTTTTATAGACTAGATGCAGAAGTAAATCAAGGGAATTATTTGATCGGCTATAGCTTAAATGTTTGCCTTGTTTGAGAAAGACAAGTTGGCTTCCTGTGATTGATTGTTCTTAAGTTTTTTCCTCACCTTCAAGTGCATTGACTCTGGTTTCGGTTTTGGTTTGCTTGCATAGGTTATCAAGGTATTGGAGCCACCTCAGTCTAATGGCCACTTTGTTTAATTACTTTAACAGTTTCCCCCTTTTTGTCATCCTCTCATACTTGACAAACTGAACAAAAAATCGGCATTAGCATTATTCTCAGTCATCATCAGGACCATGATTTTCTTATCTCTTGAAACTCATAGGTTAAAATGTCAGGTTCATGGAAAAATTGGTTTGGCTGTTTATTTCATTGTTAATCTTATTTCTGTTTCTCCAAGCACAGAGATCATCTGAAGTAATTCTGATGGCTACAGACATGTATTTATGATTTTTGAGAGAACACAGTTCATGAGAGACTAAAGTGATGACCATCAGGAGGATAATACAAAGAGAATGAAATATTATCCATACTCAGTGTCCCCATGAACCAAACAAGTACTTATCAATTAAATCAACAAATGTACCTGAAGAGGCACCAACCTGTTTTAGCCAAGAGTCTTGTTTTTGTTTGTTTCTCATATTTGAGTTTCTACTATGCCAGAGGTGTTGATCCAGATATAGCAGGAAATAATTGTTATGGTACAAATTCCTTCTTGTTGAGCAAATGTGTTATTTAAAGGAGTTTTATTATCAAAAACCACTTTTTCAACTCAAAATAATTCTTATGTCAAAAAAACATATTTTGAGGTGACATATTTTGTAAGCCTTTATTCCTTGCCTTTGAAATTTCTCCAAGAAAGGTTCACAGTCTAGACATTGAGTTTATAGATTGCTCTATCTCACTGAACCAGTCTCTTAGTCCTGATAATAGGTCAGTTCAGTTAAACAGCTGTGTCTCATTTCAGGAGGTGGTGTAGCTTTGGGAGGTGGGCTCCAAAAGTTAGGCCTATATGGTACAAGCAATCAGGTATTTAATAAAAGGTATTTCTATGCAAAAAAAAAAAAACAAATGTTAATGGTTAGAGCAGACTATAAATCAGTTTCTGAGTCCAGAGGTCCTCCAGTTGAGATTTCTAGATGATAGGTTCCTAGACAATGGGCTTGAAGCGTCTTTAGTAGTTGGAATATTTCTGGTGATGTCACCAGGTGTTTAGATAAACTTACTGAGTGACCCATACAGCAACAGGCAAAAAACTCAGTTGTATATAAGCCATTGTGGTGATTTATCTGAAGTTTATATCAAGTAATCCAGTTTCAATTTACAGGGCTTCAGGAAAAGAGCAGTTTTTGTTCTTGGTGATTTCAAGTCAGAAGAGTGGAAGAAAACAGAAAACATTAGTTTGGATTGTTATAGTCAGATATCAAAAAAAAATAGAAGAATTTAGGATCCAGTAGAGTTTCCAGGTATATAACAAAAACCTCAAAGACAACGCACAGGACTACAATCTGATATACACATGTAGTGTTATAATTTTCTACTGAAGCATATTTTTCTCTCTACAACTAATCCAATTTCTAGCAAAATAACCAGAGTAAGACAAATTTGTTTCCAAAATAAATCTGATCTCATTAAACTTGTCCTGATTACTTACAAAATTGCAGCAAAAAGGATTTCACATATGTTCTAAAATATGATATTCCAGTAAAGCATTAGTCATATCTAAGTGGCTTTATTGGCCCTGTAAAGTCAATGCTAGCTTATTAGATTTTTTAAAGGCCTCTTTAGTTTAAGAGGCCAAGCCAAGGACTAGCCCAATTCTGTCCTATTACAAGAACAGATTCTTATTGAACTTATGCTAATACCTACATTATCATGAAAAATAAGATAAGACTTCCCAAATTCTGGAGAAATCACGTAGAGAGAAAAGGAGAAATATTCAATTTTTGTTTATAACAGTATAACTTACCAAACTGCTGTGTTATCGATATTTTTTTTTAAATGAAGAAATGGGATTTTTAAATCTGGAATACAAAACTTTGAAGAAACAGCAATATTTCAAACAGTCATAAAAATTAAAATTATCCTCATCAGTATATTAAATCCCGTGTAATGAATTCTTGATTAATGCTTGATCTAGGGTTAGTATAGTTTTATGAATCTATCAGTTTCTCCATTAGAATTCTAAAAATTATTACCCTGTTTAGTGTTATGATCTTAAAGTTATCAGAAATTTCTTCTTGTCAGAGTTCTTTCCATGAATCTCTGAAGATGAAACACTTTTGAGAAAAGTAGCAGAGTTTTAAAAATCGCTGTAAGTATCAAAAGACTTAAAAGTGGCCATATTTAAGGACTAATGAGAGTTCACTGTGCAATTGATAAGGAATTAGTATTAATTTTGACATTAAAAGTTTTATGATAATAACTAGAATTATTACTGATAACAGTATTCCAGAATATATCATATCATTAGGAATTTCATACACTTTCTGGAACACTTACATCAATAACATATATCCTTACAAATATAACATAAAGGAGGTTTAACAACACTTTTTTAAAACTGTTTTTCTGAACTGGTTTGTTGAAGAATAATTGACATACTTTAAAGTGTAAAATTTGATAAGTTTTGAAACATGTATATGTCCATGAAACTACCACCACAATTAGGATAATGGACATATTAATCATCCTCAAAAGTTTCCTTGTGTCCCTTTGTAATTTCTCCTTCCTGTCCTATCCCCAGGCAACTGCTTATCAACTTTCTGCCAATATATAGATTAATTTGCACTTTTAAGAATTTTATGTAAGTGGAATCATACAGTACGGCCTCTTTATTTTGCTTTTTTCACTCAGCACAATTTTGTTTTTATTGAAGTATAGTTGGTTTAAAATATTGTTAGTTCCAGGTGTACAGCAAAGTGATGTGCATATATATATATATATATATATATATATATATATACACACACACATATATATATATGAATTATATATATATAATATATATATCCTATGTATATATTTCCAATTATTTTCTATTATATGTTATTACAAGATATTGAATATAGTTCCCTGCAGTATACAATAAATTCTTGTTGTTTATCTATTTTAGGTATAGTGGTGTGTACCTATTAATCTCATACTCCTAAATTTATCCCTCCACCTCCTCTTTCCCCTTTGGTAACCATTAGTTTGTTTTCTGTGTCTTCGAGTCTGTTTCTGTTTTGTAAATAAGATAATTTGTATTATATTTAAGATTCCACCTGTAAGTGATATAATATAATATATCTTCCTCTATCTGGCTTCCTTCACTCAGTATGATAATCTCTAGGTCCAACAATATTGATGCAAATGACAATATTTTATTCTTTTTCATGGCCAAGTAATATTTCATTGTGTGTGTGTATATGTGTGTGTGTGTGTATACATATACATATATACTATATCTTCTTTATCCATTCATTTGTTGATGGACACTTAGGTTGCTCCCATGTCTTGGCTTTGTAAATAATGATGCTGTGAACACTGGGGTTGATGTATCTTTTTGGAATGACAGTTTTCATCTTTTCCAAATATATGCCCAGAATTGGATTGCTGGATCATATGGTATCTCTATTTTTAGTTTTTTAAGGAACCTCCATACTGTTTTCCATAGTGCCTGCACCAATTTGCATTCCCACTAGTGTACCAGTGTCCCTATTCTCCACACCCTCTACAGTGGTTACTATTGGTAGACATTTTGATGTTGGCCATTCTGACTGGTGTGAGGTGATATCTAATTGTATTTTGATTTGCATTTCTTTAATTAGCAATATTGAACATCCTTTCATGTTCCTATTGGCCATCTGTATGTCTTCTTTGGAGAAACGTCTATTTAAGTCTTCTGCCCCCTTTTTGATTGTTTTTTTTTCGATATAGAGTTGTATAAGCTGTTTGTTTATTTTGGAGATTAATCCTTTGATGGTTTCATCATTTGCAAATATTTTCTCCCAGTCTGTAAATTGTCTTTTTTTTTGTTTATTATTTCCTTTGCTATGCAAAAGCTTTTAAGTTTGATAAGGTCCCATTTGTTTATTTTTGTTGTTATTTCTCTTGCCTTTGGAAGCTGATTTAAGAAAATATTGCTACAATTTATGTCAGAGAATGTTTTGCTTATGTTCTCATCTAGGGAGTTTACATTTAGGTCTTTAAACCAGTGTGAGTTTGTTTTTGTATATGGGAGTATTCTACATTAATTCATTTACATATAGCTGTCCTGTTTTCCCAACACCACTTGTTGAAGAGACTATCTCTTCTCCACTGTATATTCTTGCCTCATTGGTTGAATTTACTTGACTGTAGGCGCATGGGTTTATTTCTGGGCTGTCTATTCTGTTCCACTGATCCATGTATCTGTTTTTGTGCAAATACCATGCTGTTTTTATTACTGTAGCATTGTAGTGTTGTCTGAAGTCTGGGAGTGTTATGTCTCCAACATTGTACTTTTTTCTCAGGGTTGCTTTGGTAATTCTGTTTCTTTTGTGGTTCCATATAAATTTTAAGTTTATTTTCTCTAGCTATGTGAAAAACGTCATTGGTAATTTGATAGGGATCACATTAAATATGTAGATTGCTTTGGGTAGTATGGCCATCTTAACAATATTAATTCTGTCAATCCAAGAACATGGGACATCTTTCTATTTCCTTAAATTATCTTCAATTTCCTTTACCAATGTTTTATAGTTTTCAGCAGGTAGGTCTTTCATCTCCTTGGTTAGGTTAATTCCTAGTTTTTTTTATGTGCTTTTAAATGGAATTTAAAAAAATTCCCTCTGATATTTCATTGTTAGTGTAAAGAGATGAAAAATATTTCTGCATGTTAATCTTGTATCCTGCTACCTATCTGAATTAATTTATTCTAATAATTTTTGTGTGGAGTATTTAGGGTTCTTTATATCGACTATCATGTCATCTGCAAATAATGGCAATTTTACATCTTCGCTTCCAATTTGGATATATTTTATTTCATTTTCTTGTAAAATTGCTGTGGCTAGGACTTCCAATACTATGTTGAACAGAAGTGGTGAGAATGGGCATCATTGTCTTCTTCCTGAATTTAGCAGAAAGGCTTTCAGCTTTTCACCAATGAGTATTATGTTGGCTGTGGGTTTGTCATAAATGGCTTTTATTATGTTGATATGTTCTCTGTATACTCACTTTGGTGAGGATTTTTTTCATGAATGGATGTTAAATTTTACAAAATTATTTTTCTGCATCTATTGAGAAGATAATACTTCTTGTTTTTTCTTTGGTTAATGGGGTGTATCACATTGATTGATTTCCATATCTTGAACCATCCTTGTGACCCTGGAATGAATCCAACTTGATCATGGTTTTTGACCCTTTTTATATGTTCTCAGATTTGGTTTGCTATGTTGTTCAGGATTTTTGCATTTATATTCATGAAAGCTATTGGCCTGTACTTTTCGTTCTTTGTTATGTCTTTGCCTGCCTTTAGTATCAGGGTGATGGTGGCTTCTTGGAATGAATTTGAGAGTTTTCCTTCTTCAATCTTTTGGCATAGTTTGACAGGATTTTTAAAAGTTCTTCATAGGTTTGGTAGAACTCCCAAATGAAGCCATTTGGACCTGGACTTTAATTTTCAGGATGGATTTTATTTTTTCAGATTCTATTTCACTTTTATTGATCAGTCTTTTCAAATTATCTGTTTCTTCTTGACTCAGTTTTGGTAGGCTGTATGTTTCTACAAACTTGTCCATTTCTTCTAGGTTGTCCAATTTTTGTTGGCATATAACTGTTCATAGTATTTTCCTATGATTTTTTTGTTTCTGTGGCATTGGTTGTTATTTCTCCTCTTTCATTTATTATTTCATTTATTTGGGTCCACTCTTTTTCTTCTTTAATTTTTATTGGGGTATAGTTGATTTACAATGTTGTGTTAGTTTCAGGTATACAGCAAAGTGAATCTGTTATATATATACATATATCCACATAGATTCTTTTCCCATATAGGGCATTACAGAGTATTGAGTAGAGTTCCTTCTTCTAAACAGTAGGTCCTTATTAGTTATCTATTTTACATATAGTAGTGTGTATATGTCAATCCCAATCTTCCAATTTACCCGTCCTCCCTTAACCCCTGGTAAACATAAGTTTAATTTCTACATCTGTAACTCTATTTGTTTTGTAGATAAGTTCATTTGTACCCTTTTTTAGATTCCACATATAAGCAATAACAACAAATGTTAAAGGAACTTCTTTATGCAGGAAACATGAGAGAAGAGAAAAAAGGAGGAAGGGAAGAAAAAAGACCTACAAAAACAAACCCAAAACAATTATGAAAATGGCAGTAGGAATATACATATCAGTAATTAGCTAAAATGTAAATAGATTAAATGCTACAACCGAAAGACACAGACTGGCTGAATGGATACAAAAACAACACCCACATATAGGTTGTCTACAAGAGACCCACTTCAGACCTAGGGACACATACAGACTGAAAGTGAGGGGACGGAAAAAGATATTCCATGCAAATGGAAACCAAAAGAAAGCTGGAGTGGCAATATTCATATCAGGTAAAATGGACTTGAAAATAAAGACTGTTATGAGACAAGGAAGGACACTACAGATACATCAGAAATACATCTACACGTGGAAAAACTCCTACAGAACACCTACTGAACGCTGGCAGAAGACCTCAGACCTCCCAAAAGGCAGGAAACTCCCCACGTACCTGGGTAGGGCAAAAGAAAAAAGAATAAACAGAGACAAAAGATAGGGATGGGACCTGCACCAGTGAGAGGGAGCTGTGAAGGAGGAAAGCTTTCCACACACTAGGAAGTGCCTTCACGGGCGGAGACTGTGGGTGGTGGAGGGGGGAAGCTTCGGAGCCACGGAGGAGAGCACAGCAACAGGGGTGCGGAGGGCAAAGTGGAGAGATTCCTGCACAGAAGATTGGTGCCAACTGGCACTCACCAGCCCAAGAGGATTGTCTGCACACCCGTTGGGGTGGGCGGGGCTGAGAGCTGAGGCTCGGGCTTTGGTCAGATCACAGGGAGAGTACTGGGGTTGGCGGCGTGAACACAGCCTGCAGCAGGTTACATCACCACGGCTAGCCGGGAGGGATTCCAGGGAAATATCTGGACCTGCTAAAGAGTCAATAGATTTTTTTGCCTCTTTGTTTCCTGGTGCCCAAGGAGAGGGGATTAAGAGCGCTGCGGAAAGGAACTCCAGAGACGGGCACCAGCCGCGGCTATCAGCACGGACCCCAGAGGTGGGCGTGAGATGCTAAGGCTGCTGCTGCCACTACCAAGAAGCCTGTGTGCGAGCACAGGTCACTATCTACACCTCCCTTCCGGGGAGCCTGTGCAGCCTGCCACTGCCAGGGTCCCGGGATCCAGGGACAACTTTCCCGGGAGAATGCACGGCGCACCTCAGGCTGGTGCAACGTCCCGCTGGCCTCTGCCACTGCAGGCTCGCCCCACTTCATGCCCCACTCTCCCCCCGGCCTGAGTGAGCCAGAGCCCCCAAATCAGCGGCTCCTTTAACCCCGTCCTGTTTGAGCAAAGAACAGATGCCCTCAGGCGACCTACACGCAGAGGCAGGGCCAAATCTAAAGCTGAGCCCCGGGAGCTGTGCGAAAAAAGAAGAGAAAGGGAAATCTCTCCTAGCAGCCTCAGGAGCAGCGGATTAAAGCTCCACAATCAACTTGATGTACCCTGCATCTGTGGAATACCTGAATAGACAATGAATCATCCCAAATTGAGAGGTGGACTTTGAGAGCAAGATTTATTTTTTCCACTTTCCCTCTTTTTGTGAGTGTGTATGTGTATGCTTCTGTGTGAGATTTTGTCTGTATAGCTTTGCTTTCACCATTTGTCCTAGGGTTCTATCTGTCGGGTTTTTTTTTTTTTACTTAAATTTTGTTCTTATTAATTATATTTTATTTTAATAACTTTATTTTATCTTATTTTATTTTCTTTTATCCTCTTTCTTTCTTTTTTTTCTACTTTTTCTCCCTTTTATTCTGAGCCATGTGGATGAAAGGCTCTTGGTGCTGCAGCCAGGAGTCAGGGCTGTGCCTCTGAGGTGGGAGAGCCAACTTCAGGACACGGGTCCACAAGAGATCTCCCAGCTCCATGTAATATCAAATGGTGAAAATCTCCCAGAGATCTCCATCTCAACACCAGCACCCAGCTTCACTCAACGACCAGCAAGCTACAGTGCTGGACACCCTATGCCAAACAACTAGCAAAACAGGAACACAACCCCACCCATTAGCAGAGAGGCTGCTTAAAATCATAATAAGTCCACAGACACCCCAAAACACACCACGAAATGTGGACCTGCCCACCAGAAAGACAAGATCCAGCCTCATCCACCAGAACACAGGCACTAGTCCCCTCCACCAGGAAGCTTACACAACCCACTGAACCAACTTTAGCCACTGGGGACAGACACCAAAAACAACGGGAACTACACACCTGCAGGCTGCAAAAAGGAGACCCCAAACACAGTAAGGTAAGCAAAATGAGAAGACAGAAAAATACACAGCAGATGAAGAACCAAGATAAAAATGCACCAGACCTAACAAATGAAGAGGAAATAGGCAGTCTACCTGAGAAAGAATTCAGAATAATGATAGTAAAGATGATCCAAAATCTTGGAAATAGAATAGAGAAAATGCAAGAAACATTTAACAAGGACCTAGAAGAACTAAAGATGAAACAAGCAACGATGAACAACACAATAAATGAAAAATACTCTAGATGGGATCAATAGCAGAATAACTGAGGCAGAAGAGCGGATAAGTGACCTGGAAGATAAAATAGTGGAAATAACTAGTGCAGAGCAGAATAAAGAAAAAAGAATGAAAAGAACTGAGGACAGTCTCAGAGACCTCTGGGACAACATTAAATGCATGAACATTCGTATTATAGGGGTTCCAGAAGAAGAAGAGAAAAAGAAAGGACTGAGAAAATATTTGAAGAGATTATAGTTGAAAACTTCCCTATAATGGGAAAGGAAATAGTTAATCAAGTCCAGGAAGCACAGAGAGTCCCATACAGGATAAATCCAAGGAGAAGCACACAAGACACATATTAATCAAACTGTCAAAAATTAAATACAAAGAAAACATATTAAAAGCAGCAAGGGAAAAACAACAAGTAACACACAAGGAAATCCCCATAAAGTTAACAGCTGATCTCTCAGCAGAAACTCTGCAAGCCAGAAGGGACTGACAGGACATATTTAAAGTGATTGGAAGATCAGAAGAGGGAGTTCTGACACCCTGTGCTGAAAGCAGAGACCAACAGGAAGAAGAAAATCTTGTCATTTATCTTGGCAAGGACTCAGCCAATAAAATGCCATGGACTCTTTGTTTACTATAGCCCTCCCAACTTCCTTTTCCTCTCTATAAAAGCATTCTACTTCCCTTGCCATGCAGGATCCTGCACATGGCTCACCATGGTTGCACACTGAAAATTGAGATTCTCTGCTTAACCCAAATAAACCCATCTTTGCTAGATACATTTCTGGCAGTCTATTCGTTTCAGGTCAACAGAGTCATTCTGATTTTTCTCTGTATCTTGTGTTTCTGTCTGGGTGAAGTGAGGCTTTTCACTGATCCACAATCTATGTTTTTAACCTCTAGGAGCCTATCTTTAGAGTAACAGAATGAAAATAAATCTATGGCTCAACTTCTATTATTCATCAGATAGAGTTGATTCCCATTGTCTATCTACTCTCACTTTCTTGACCGACACCAATTCAGCCTTCCTCTTTCCTGACAAAGTAGAGCCCCTCTCTCCCCTGTTAAAGCAGAATTAGATCCCAGGATCATCTGAGATTTTTTTGTGCTACTCTGCCTCAACCCTGCTAGGCTGCCTGCCTAACATGACAAACAACTCTTGGTTCTGGTTTGGGGAAATTGAGCATTTCTGAATAAGAGCATGAAGCCCTCCCTTTCTCAAGAAGGCCCAGATCCATGTTTGTCTTTATGGATTTAGCAGCATATTAGGCTAGGGATCAATCTAGCATTTATTTATTTATTCAGAAGTCATTTATTGATTACCTGCGCTCAATTCCTCCCTCCCAAGGGCTCCCACACTAGTCAAGAAGCTAACCAAGTATGTGAACAGCCAAGTTGCAATACTTCCAGATAAGTGATATAGTCAATATATAAGCACAGCATGGAGAACAACGGTCTCTGCCTGGGGAAGGTACAGAAGGTTTCATAGAGTAGAAAATGATGGTGTTCAGTCATAAAGAATGAATTGAAGTTTTCCATTATAAAATGGGATCAGGGCTTCCCTGTAGCACAGTGGTTAAAAATCCACCTGCCAATGCATGGGACATAGGTTCAAGCCCTGGTCCGGGAAGATCTCACATGCCATGGAGCAACTAAGGCCAGGCCCCTCAACTACTGAGCCTTTTCTCTAGAGCTCATGAGCCACAACTACTGAAAGCCGCGTGCCTAGAGCACATCCTCTGCAACAAGAGAAGCCACCGCATTGAGAAGCCCACGCACCACAACAAAGAATAGCCCCGGCTCTCCACAAGTAGAGAAAGCCCACGCTCAGCAACAAAGATCCAACACAGCCAAAAATAAATAAAAAATATAAATCAATAAATTTATAAAAATAAATATATAAATAAAATAAAATGGGATCAAAGCACATTTCAGGTAAAAGAAAAAGCATGTGCAGGCTTTCCTGGTGGCGCAGTGGTTGAGAGTCCGCCTGCCAATGCAGGGGACACGGGTTCGTGCCCTGGTCTGGGAGGATCCCACGTGCCACAGAGCGGCTGGGCCTGTGAGGCATGGCCGTTGGGCCTTTGCATCCAGAGCCTGTGCTCTGCAACGGGAGAGGCCACAACAGTGAGAGGCCCACATACCGCAAAAAAAAAAAAAAAAAAAAAAAAAAGAAAGAAAGAAAAAGAAAAAGCATGTGCAAAAGCAAAGAGGTAAAAAAATGGGGTTTGTGTGAGAAATCATGAAATGAAGATGTCAATAGTGGGCTCTCGAAACAGATGGACCTTAATCTGATTTACATATAATTTTCTTGAATAGATCACTACACTGAGCTCCAGTTCCTCATCTATACAAGGAAGGGAATAAATAACATCTTCCTCATAAGTTGTTGGGAGGGTTAAATCACATACTGCAGGCACCAAGTGCTTAGAACAGTATTGAGTGAATAGTGAGCAATCAAAATGCTAGCCTTTATTAAAAGAGTGCATCCATGGAGCACCAAGAAGGCTTATGGAGTAGAGGATCACAGGCTCTATGGGGAGAGGAGCAGCAGATGCAGCTGTAGAAACAGGTTGGGACAACTTGAGATTATTTCAAGGCCCAGAACTCAGCTTTTCTATATGGAGTTAAATGGAGGTTTACATAATACATTGCTTAATGTCTTTCTACCTCTTGCTGTATGGAACTATCTGGCAAAGGAATCCATGATGCCCCAGTCTGATCTCAGAACAGCTGGATGTAGTATGTGGATGATGTTTTTCCTTTCAATGAAGGACAATAGATGCATCCCCTGTATATTATTTTGTTTTTCCTTACTCATCGGGCTTCCATCTGTGCCTCTTATACAATGTCACGATGGAAAGCAGGGATGCAAATGACTTTTCATGCTACAAAGGGTCACTCATTATTTTGTTTTCTGAGTTTATGTATATTTTAAGTGTCAGGTTTGTCTCCGGGTCTTTTGGACATTTGCTGAGTAATGTTTGGAATAGCTTTCCATCTCCTAGGTGTAGAGGTGTAGATGGGATAAGAAAGTTGTGGTATCACAGTTCCAAGTTTGAGTTTGTACTTACTACCTGCAGTCCAATACTCAGGGCCTGGCATTATTTTCCTACATTTATGTAGGATGAAAGAAACAGGAAAGGATTGAGATTCAGACTCTTTTCTACCTTGTAGTCTATCTTAGTATGATAAAGATCTAAGAAGAAGGTGGGTAAAATAGACAGTCCTGGATGCTGGAAGTATGGAAGGAAGAAAATAGAGGGGGAGAAAGAGAGAGAGAGAGAAGGAAGGAAGGAAGGAAGGAAGGAAGGAAGGAAGGAAGGAAGGAAAGATATATAAGAAGCCAGCTTAGGACTGAGAGGTGAGCTTGAGGCTTGTGTGGTCAAAGGGCATGTTACCCTATCACCACCACTACCACCACCACCACCATCCTGTTCCCTAGGTTTCATGAACTAAGACAGATTTTCCGCCTTTTACAGACCACGAGTCATCCCCTCCATCCTGTTCAGATTAAACCTAGAGTAGAAAGTTCCTACATTGCTCAAGCAAGAATCATCAGCATTATCTTTTCTTTACAGCTGCTCATCCAATCCAGAAGCACGTTTTGTGGATTTTGCTTTCAAAACATTCTGAATCAACTCACTTCTCTCCTACACAGATACCACCATAATCTTTCACCTGAGCCACTACAGTAGCCAACTTGCTGGAACCTTGTCTCCACCTTTGCTTCCCTTACATCCAACTTCCAAACATAAGTCAGAGTGAGCTCTTAAAATCATAATGCTGACAATCTATCTTCCCTATTCAGAGCATTTTAATGGCTTCTCATTTTACTAAGAATAAAATACAAAGACCTACATAATCTGGACGTTGGTTTCTTTTTTTTTTTTTGCAGTTTAAAAATATGATTTATTTAAGAATTATGATCTCAGATTTCACTGTGTATACAACTTTGTACAAACAAAACAATAAAAAGGCTAGGATTTTCTTATACATCCACTCATTCATTATTCTATTTAAGTCTAATTATGAAATAAATTTACCTTTTACTGATCAGGTCTTAGTTAACAAATTGTAATGTGCATTTACCACACACATAGAGAAAGCCTCATTTGAGGTATCAAGAAGAGAGGGGGAAATGCTGTCCAAGTTAATAAAAAACAAATTATACAATTTTTTTAAACAGATCAACTTTTTTTCAAGTACTATAAAGTCAAAGGGAACATGAGACACAACAAGTTAAATTTAGCTAGGCTTTAGCAATAAATGCTGTTGTCTTCAGGTCATTATTGGAGGCTTAGCTCTATCTAAAGAGTGGAAGTGCCTCCTTTAAGACACATATTTATATATAGTTGAGCAACAGTATGTCAGATGTTTTAACTACTCATCCCATTATGAGGAGTTTAAAGATAAAATTACATGGATTTGGGTATTTCAGATGTGTTTACATCTTTTAGGTCTGATCTTTCATCCCCATCTGGATGAGTAGAGAGCCACTGCAATGCCATGATTTGGGTAATCCCAAAAAGCAGTAGTCATTGAGATTCCTTGAAAATTATTTTGTACTGAGCAGTCTTCCCAGCATGTTACCTATATTTTCTCATTTAATCTTGACAAGAGCCCAACAAGGTAAATACTGCTAATATTGTTCCCATTTTATAGATAAGGCAGTTGAGGCCACATAGAGGTTAACATGATCATACCCTTAGTAAGGATACACACCCAGGCAATCTTGTTAAGAAGCTATGCTCTTAACATCATTCTACCTCTTTCTCCAAACTTTTTCTTTGTTCCTTGACAGAAGGACTGCATTATTCAGTGTCATTACTTTAAAAACATGGCACAGAGACATCTGTTGAATGTAAATACTTCAGTAGAGAGAAGGATACATGAGAAGTGTGAAATATTACAGTGGAGAACTGACTTGGGGGAAGTCAACCTGGGCTGTCCGAATGATGCATCAAGGGAGCAAAATCAAATGAAAAGAACTGGTAAAGGCAACTTGTTGGTTTCTTTTTGAACCTAATCAGTAATCACTCTTTTTCCTTATGCATACTATTGGCTTTTTTTCCTTTGGAGGAAAATTACTAGTGTCTCTTCTCCTCTCTCCCCCCTTCCTCCCTCTCTCTCTTTCTCCTTTGTAGTTTGGCCTAAGTATCTCCTTAGAGACACTGATACCACACTCATATATCTCTCTCTCCCACCCTCCATAATTTTCTATTCCTTTACCCTGCTCTATTTTCCTTTAGAGCACTTATCACAATCCAAAATTATATGACACATGTATTTATTTTTTACTGTTTCTCTTCTTTCTTTAGAATATAATCCATGAGGACAATGTCAGAACTCTATTTTGTTCACCATTGTAGCCCTGATGCCAAGTGCATATAATATGTTCAATTACTATTTCTTAAATAAATGAATGAATGAATCATTTATTTTATTTTCTAGGCAATAAAATTGTCAGCATGGTAAGGATATATCTGTTGGGCACTCTGCTTTTAGCTAAGACTCCCAGCATATATCTGGATGGCAGAAGAAGCCCTTCATTATTACATTTTGGTTGTGTACCTGTCAGGTTCTCCTACTAGACTCAGGGATCCTTGAGGAGAGGGACTGTCTCTGACTCATCCCTATATCCCCAGTACCCAGCATAGAGCTTGGCACACAATAAGTGCCCAGAAGACTAAATTCCAACTCATTGGAGAATTCATTATGTCACATTTATTTCTTAAAATATTTTTCTTCTGTAATTAATCTCTTCACTCTTCTATATTTCCATTGAATAATGTACATCAAGAAAGCATCACCCACTCCCTCTCTCTAGCCTATAGACTCTCACATACACCCAAATAACCATACGTTGTTCCACTCTCCCTCTGTTCTCATCCTTATATTAGCAGATCTCCATGCCAGGCACATGTCTCTTGTGCCACAGATAATGCCTGCCCTTCCACAAAATCTATTTAGAGGCTTATGTACCTACATATCTTTCCTATTCCCTCCTGGCTCTCCCTGCCAGGAGTCTCAGCCTGTCAAGTCTAAGTGTTGTGTCTGAGCTGAGTTTACTTCCTGAATTTTCTAGGTCACTTTTGCGCTCTGGTTGATGGTGATCACACACCTGTGTACACAGGAATCATTTCTGAGTTTCTTCTTGTTGATATGCTCTTAAAAATTGCTAACCCTCTCCTCGATATTCTCTCAGTGTACATTCCTAAGTTTGGTACAGGTGGTTTTGTCCTTTATGTTTTCAGTTTAGAATCCTCCTGATTATTTCAGTGAGTTTCCATTCAACTTTCATCTCCACAGCTCTTTTAGGGATGTGAACTCTCTCTTGCCTGGAGCACATCCTGCTTGTACCCATACTACAGGCTTAAAAACTAACACCTACCCTTTAAAATCTTCCATTAGACCAACTCTTCCTATCTCAGAGACTGCTTGTTTCCACAGTTACCATAAATTAAACAAAAAGATGAAAATGCTACTTGTTCTCCTAGGTCATTCAGTTCCCTGCCCAAGACTTCAAGTCCAAAGGTGTGCTCTTGGTGATGGTACTTTTTATTTCCACATGAAGCAGTTAGGTTGGAAAAGCTTCAGCAGAACAACTACAATACTTTGAATAGGAGATCCAGGAAATCAGGCCACCCACTCATGAACCATATCAGCAATCTTTAGGTATAATGGCTTCATATCCTCGTTAGGTGATAAACTACAAAGACATATCTAATCTTCCAAAAACCTACAAAATATTTCTTCTCATACCCTAACACTTGTGTTCCATGAGACTTTCCTGCTTAAACTTAATCCATTGCTTCCAACTGCCTTCAGGGAAAAGATCATATACCATAACATGAATTTCCAAAACCCTTGAGTGGACACTGAGGCCTTACTTCATTTTCCCAAAGGTACCACCTAAAGCTACAGCTAAAGTGGATCATCTGTAGATTTTTGTGTGTGTGTGTGGAAAATTTTGATGTTTTATTATGGGCCAGAATATAGTCCATCTTGATAAATTTCCATAGACACTTTAAGAAAAGATATAATCTACTATTATTTGGGTAGAATGTTCTGCTAATTATCCTATTAGGTGCTGAGACTGATTTGGTGAAGTCGCAACTATGATTGTGAGGTTTATTTTTTTCTTCTTTCATGCTTGTAAGTTTTTTTCTTTTTTTTGAATTTTATTTATTTATTTTTCATACAGCAGGTTCATATTAGTTATCTATTTTATACATATTACTGTATTACATCAATCCTAATCTCCCAATGCATCCCACAACCATCATCCCCCAACTTTCACACCTTCGTTTCCATACGATTGTTTTCTACATCTGTGTCTCAATTTCTGCCTTGCAAACCGGTTCATTTGTAACATTTTTCTAGATTCCACATATATGCGTTAATATGTGATATTTGTTTTTCCCTTGCTGACTTACTTCACTCTGTAGGACAGTCTCTAAGTCCATCCAGGTCTCTAGAAATGACCCAATTTTGTTCTTTTTTATGGCTGATTAATATTCCATTCTATATATGTACCACATCTTCTTTACTTGTTCGTCTGTCAATGAGCATTTAGGTTGCTTCCATGACCTGGCTACTGTAAATAGTTCTACAATGAATAGTGGGGTGCATGTGTCTTTTTTAACTTACATCTTTATTGGAGTATAATTGCTTTAAAATAGTGTGTTGTTTTCTGCTTTAAAACAAAGTGAATCAGCTATACATATAAAAATATTTCCATATCTTCTTGCTCTTGCATCTCCCTCCCACCCTCCGTATCCTACACCTCTAGGTGGTCACAAAGCACTGAGCTGACCTCCCTGTGCTATGCAGTTGCTTATCACTAGCTATCTATTTTATATTTGGTAGCATATGTAAGTCATGTAAGCCACTCTCTCACTTCGTCCCAGCTTACCCTTCCCCCTCCGCATGTCCTCAAGTCCATATCTGTCTGTCATTATTCCTGTCCTGCCCCTAGGTTCTTCAGAACCTTTTGTATTTATTTAGATTCCATATATATGTGTTAGCATACAGTATTTGTTTTTCTCTTTCTGACTTACTTCACTCTATGACAGACTCTAGGTCCATCCACCTCACTACAAATAGTACAATTTCATCACTTTTTATGGCTGAGTAATATTTCATTGTGTATATGTGCCACATTTTCTTTATCCATTCATCAGTCAATGGACACTTAGGTTGCTTCCATATCCTGGCTATTGTAAATAGTGCTGAAATCAACATTGTGGTACATGACTCTTTTTGAATTATGGTTTCCTCAGGGTATAGGCCCAGTAGTGGGATTGCTGGGTCATATGGTAGTTCTATTTTTAGTTTTTTGAGGAACGTCCATACTGATCTCCATAGTGTCTATATCAATTTACATTCCCACCAGCAGTGCAAAAAAAAGCAGTCCCTTTTCTCCACACCCTCTCCAGCATTTGCTGTTTGTAGATATTTTGATTATGGCCATTCTGACCAGTGTGAGGTGATACCTCATTATAGTTTTGATTTGCATTTCTCTAATGAATAGTGATGTTGAGCATCCTTTCATGCGTTTGTTGGCAATGTGTATATCTTCTTCGGAGAAATATCTATTTAGGTCTTCTGCCCGTTTTTTGATTGGTTTTTTTTTTTTTTTTGATACGGAGCTGCATGAGCTGCTTGTGTATTTTGGAGATTAAACCTTTGTCAGTTGTTTCGTTTGCAAATATTTTGTCCCATTCTGAGGGTTGTCTTTCCATCTTGTTTATGGTTTCCCTTGCTGTGCAAAAGCTTTTAAGTTACATTAGGTATTGTTTGTTTATTTTTGTTTTTATTTCCATTTCTCTAGGAGGTGGGTCATAAAGGACCTTGCTGTGATTTATGTCATAGAGTGTTCTGCCTTGTTTTCCTCTAAGAGTTTAATAGTGTCTGACCTTGCATTTAGGTCTTTAATCCCTTTTAAGTTTATTTTTGTGTTTGGTGTTAGGGAGTGTTCTAATTTCATTCTTTTACATGTAGCTGTCCAGTTTTCCTAGCAAAACTTATTGAAGGAACTGTCTTTTCTCCATTGTATATCTTTGCCTCCTTTGTCATAGATTAGTTGACCATAGGTGCATGGGTTTATCTCTGGGCTTTCTCACTTGTTCCATTGATCTATGTTTCTTTTTTTTATGCCAGTACTATACTGTCTTTATTACTGTAGCTTTGTAGTATAGTCTGAAGTCAGGGAGATTGATACCTTGAGCTCCGTTTTCTTTCTCAAGATTGCTTGGAATATTCGGGTTTTTCTGTCTTTATGTACAAATTGTGAAATTTTTTGTTCCAGTTCTGTGATAAATGCCATTGGTAATTTCATAGAGATTGCATTGAATATCTAGATTACTTGGGTAGTATAGTCATTTTCCCAATGTTGATTCTTCCAATCCAAGGACATGGTATATCTCCATCTGTTTGTATAAACTTTAATTTCTTTCATCAGTGTCTTATAGTTTTCTGCTTACAGGTCTTTTGTCTACTTAGGTAGGTTTACTCTTAGGTATTTTATTCTTTTCTTACAGTGGTAAATGGGAATGTTTCCTTAATTTCTCTTTCAGATTTTTCATCATTAGTGTATAGGAATGCAAGAGATTTCTGTTCATTAACTTTGTATCTGACAATTTTACCAAATTCACTGACTAGCTCTAGAAGTTTTCTGGTAGCATCTTTAGTATTCTCTATGTATAGTACCATGTCATCTGCAAACAGGGACATCTTTACTTCTTCTTTTCTGATTTGGATTCCTCTTATTTATTTTCCTTCCCTCATTGCTGTGGCTAAAACTTCCAATACTATGTTGAATAATATTGGTGAGAGTGGGCAACCTTGTCTTGTTCCTGATATTAGTGGAAACAGTTTCAGTTTTCACCATTGAGAATGATGTTGTCTGAGGGTTTGCCATGTATGGCCTTTATTATGGTGAGGTAAGCTCTCTCTATGCCTACTTTCTGAAGGGTTTTTGTCATAAATCAGTGTTGCATTTTGTCAAAAGCTTTCTCTGCCTCTATTGAGATGATCATATCGTTTTTCTCCTTTAATTTGTTAATATAGTGTATCATATTGATTGCTTTGCATATACTGAAGAATACTTGCATTCCTGGGATAGACACCACTTGATCATGGTGCATGATCCTTTTAATATGCTATTGGACTCCATTTGCTAGTATTTTGTCGACGATTTTTACATCTATGTTCATCAGTGATGTTGCCCTGTAGTATTCTTTCTTTGTGACATCTTCGTCTGGTTTTGGTATCAGGGTGATGGTGGCCTGGTGAATGAGTTTGGGAGTTTTCCGCCCTCTGCTCTATTTTGGAAGAATTTCAGAAGGACAGGTGTTAGCTCTTCTGTAAATGCTTGATAGAATTTGTCTGTGAAGCTGTCTGGTCCTGAGCTTTTATTTCTTGGAAGATTTTTAATCACAGTCTCAAATACACTGCTTGTGATTGGTCTGTTTATGTTTTCTATTTCTTCCTGGTTCAGCCTCAGAGCATTGTGCTTTTGTAAGAATTTGTCCATTTCTTCCAGGTTGTCCATTTTATTGGCATATTGTCGCTTGTGGTAATCTCTCAGGATCCTTTGTATTTCTGGAGTGTCAGTTGTTACTTCTCCTTTTTCATTTCTAATTCTTTTGATTTGTGTCTTCTCCCTTTTTTTCTTGATGAGTCTGGCTAATGGTTTATCAATTTTGTTTATCTCCTCAAAGAGCCAGCTTTTAGTTTTATTGATCTTTGTTATTGTTTTCTTCATTTCTTTTTCATTTATTTCTGATCTGACCTTTATGATTTCTTTCCTTCAGCTAACTTTGGGTTATTTTTTTTCTTCTTCCTCTAATTGCTTTAGGGGTAATGTTAGTTTGTTTATGTGAGATTTTTCTTATTTCTTGAGGTAGGATTTTATTGCTATAAACCTCCCTCTTAGAACTGCTTTTGCTGCATCCCATAGGATTCAGGTCATCATGTTTTCATTGCCATTTGTTCTTAGGTATTTTGTGATTTCCTCTCTGATTTCTTCAGTGATCACTTGGTTATTAAGTTAGTGTATTTTTTAGCCTCCATCTGTTTGTATTTTTCCACGTTTTTTTTCCCTGAAATTGATACGTAGTTTCATAGTGTGGTTGTCAGAAAAGATACTCGATAGTATTTCAATTTTCTAAAATTTTCCAAGGCTTGATTGTGACCCAAGATATGATCTATCTTGGAGAATATTCCATGAGCACGTGAGAATAAAGTGTATTCTGTTGTTTTGGGGGTGGAATGTCCTATAAATATCAATTAAGTCCATCTTGTTTAATGTATCATTTAAAGCTTGTGTTTCCTTATTTATTTTCATTTTGGATGATCTGCCCATTGGTGAAAGTGGGGTGTTAATGTCCCCTACTATGATTCTGTTATTGTCAGTTTCCCCTTTTATGGCTGTTAGCAGTTGCCTTATGTATTGATGTGCTCCTGTGTTGGGTACACCAATATTTACAATTGTTTTATCTTCTTGGATTGATCCCTTGAACATTATGTAGTGTCCTTTTTCGTCTCTTGTAATAGTCTTTATTTTAAAGCCTATTTTTTCTGATATGAGTATTGTTATTCCAGCTTACTTTTGATTTCCATTTGCATGGAATATCGTTTTTCATCCCCTCACTTTCAATCTGTATGTGTCCCTAGGTCTGAAATTGTTCTTTTGTACACACGATATATACGGATCTTGTTTTTGTATCCATTCAGCCAGTCTAAGTCTTTTGGTGGGAGCATTTAATCCATTTACATTTAAGGTAATTATCAATATGTCTGTTCCTATTACCATTTTCTTAACTGTTTTTGGTTTGTTACTGTAGATCTTTTCCTTCTCTTGTGTTTCCTGCCTAGAGAAGTTCCCTTAACATTTGTTGTAAAGCTGGTTTGCTCTTGCTGAATTCTCTTAGCTTTTGTTTGTCTGTAAAGTTTTTAATTTCTTGGTTGAATCTGAATAAGCTAATTTCTGGTTAGAGTATTCTTGGTTGTAGGTTTTTCCCTTTCATCACTTTAAATATGTCCTGCCACTCCCACTGGCTTGCAGAGTTTCTGCTGAAAGATCTGCTGTTAACGTTATGGGGATTCCCTTGAATGTTTTTTGTTGTTTTTCCCTTGTTGCTTTTAATATTTTTTCTTTGTTTTTAATTTTTGATACTTTGATTGATATGCATCTTGGTGTGTTTCCCCTTGGATTTACCCTGTATGGGACTCTCTGTGCTTCCTGGACTTGACTGACTATTGCCTTGCCCTTATTATGTAAGTTTTTATCTATAATCTCTTCAAATATTTTCTCAGACCTTTTCCTTTTGTCTTCTTCTTCTGGGACATCTATAATTCGAAAGTTTTGCGTTTAATGTTGTCCCAGAAATCTCTGAGACTGTCCTCAATTCTTTTTTTTCTTTATTCTGCACTGCCATAGTTATTTCCACTATTTTATCTTCCAAGCCACTTATCCGTTCTTCTGCCTCTGTTATTCTGCTATTGATTCCTTCTACAGAATTTTTAATTTCATTTATTTTGTTGTTCATCATTGTTTGTTTGCTCTTTAGTTCTTCTACGTCCTTGTTAAATGTTTTTTGTATTTTCTTCATTCTATTTCCAAGGTTTTGAATCATCTTTACTATCATTACTCTGAATTCTTTTTCAGGCAGACTGTCTATTTCCTATTTATTTGTTAGGTTTGGTGGGTTTTATCCTTGCTGTTTCATCTGCTGTGTTTTTCTCTGTTTTCTCATTTTGCTTCACTTACTGTGTTTGGTGTCTCATTTTTGCAGGCTGCTATTTCATAGTTCCCATTGTTTTTGGTCTCTGCCCCCAGTTGTTAAGCTTGGTTTAGTGTGCTTTGTAGGTTTCCTCGTGGTGGGGACTCATCCCTATGTTCTGGAGGATGAGGCTGTGTCTTGTCTTTCTGGTGGGTAGGACCGCGTCCAGTGGTGTGTTTTGGGGTGTCTGTGACCTTATTATGCTTTTAGGCAGCCTCTCTGCTAATGGGTGTGGTTGTGTTCCTGTCTTGCTAGTTGTTTGGCATAGGGTTTCCAGCACTGTATCTTGCTGGTCATTGAGTTGAGCTGCGTCTTAGCGTTGAGATGGAGATCTCTGGGTAAACTTTCACCGTTTGATATTACATGGGCCCAGGAGGTGTCTGTTGGTGCAATGTACTGAACTTGACTCTCCCATCTCAGAAGCACAGGCCTGACACCCGGCCGGAGCACCAAGACCCTGTCAGCCACACAGCTCAGAATAAAAGGGAGGAAAAAAGAAAGAAAGAAAAATAAAATAAAATAAAGTTAGTAAAATTTAAAAAATGATTATTAAAAATTAAAAAAGTAATAAAGAAGAGAACAATCAAACCAAAAAACAAATATACCAATGATAACAAGCGTTAAAAACTATACTGGAAAAAACAAAAAAACAAAAAAATGGACCAACAGAACCCTATGACACATGGTAAAAGAAAAGCTATACAGACAAAGTCACACAAAGAAGCAGACCCATACACCCTCACAAAAAGAGAGAAAGAAAAAATATATATAAATCATTGCTCCCAAAGTCCACCCCCTCAATTTTGGTATGACTCCTTGTCTATACAGGTATTCCCCAGATACAGGGTACATCCAGTTGATTGTGGAGATTGAATTCGCTGCTCTTGAGGTTGCTGTGAGAGATTTCTCTTTCTCTTTGTTTGCACAGGTCCTGGGCTTCAGCTTCGGATTTCACCTCCACCCCCAAAGCGTGTAGGTTGCCTGAGGGCCTCTCTTCTTTGCTCAGACAGGACAATGTTAAAGTAGCAGCTGATTAGGGGGCTCTGTCTCACTCAGGTCAGGGGGCGGGGGAGGGCATGGTACAGAATGTGGGTCGAGCCTGCAGTGGTAGAGGCCGGCATGATGTTGCAACTGCCTGAGGTGCACAGTTTGCTCTCCCCAGGAAGTTGTCCCTGGATCATGGGACCCTGGCACTGGCAGGCTGCACAGGCTCTTGGGAGGTGAGGTGTGGATAGTGACCTGTGCTTGCACATAGATTTCTTGGTAACTACAGCAGGAGCCTTAGCATTTCATGCCCATCTCTATTGTCTGCGCTGATAGCTGAGACTTGTGCCCATCTCTGGAGCTCGTTTAGGCGGTGCTCTGAATCCCCTCTCCTCACGTACACCAAAACAATGGTCTCTTGCCTCTTAGGCAGGTCCAGACATTTTCCCAGATTCCATCCCATCTAGCTGTGGCCCACTAGCCCTCTCCAGGCTGTTTTCGTGCAGCCAACATCAGTCCTCTCCCTGGGATCTAACCTGAGAAACTCAACCCTCAGCTCCCAGTTCCCCACCCCAATGAGTGAGCAGACAAACCTCTCAGGCTAGTGAGTGCTGGTCTGCATTGATCCTCTGTGCAAAAATCTATCAACTTTGCCCTCTGCACCCCTGTTGCTGTGCTTTCCTCCATGGTTCCGAAGCTTCACCCCCTCCACTCCGCATCTCCACCAGTGAAGGGGCTTCCTAGTGTGTTATAACTATTCCTCTTTCACAGCTCCCTTGCAGTGGTGCAGGTCCCATCCTTATACTTTTGTTTCTGATTTTTCTTTTTTCTTTTGCCTTACCCAGGTACGTAGATAATTTCTTGCCTTTTGGGAAGTCTGAGACCTTCTGTCAGCATTCATTAGGTCTTCTGTAGGAGTTGTTCCACATGTAGATATATTTCTGATGTATTTGTGAGGAGGAAGGTAATCTTCACGTGTTAACTCTTCTGCCATCTTGAAGGTCTCCCTGCATGTGTCTTTTTGAATTGTAGTTTTCACTGGGGAAATGACCAGTAGTGTGATTGCTGGGTCATGTGGTAATTCTATTTTTAGTTTTTTAAGGAACATCCATACTGTTCTCCATAGTGGCTGTATCTATTCACATTCCCACCAACAGCACAAGAGGTTTTCCTTTTCTCCACACCCTCTTCAACAATTGTTGTTTGTAGATTTTCTGATGATGTCCATTCTAACCTGTGTGAGGTTGTACCTCGTTATAGTTTTGATTTACATTTCTCTACTGATTAGTGATGTTGAGCAGTCTTCATGAGCCTGTTGGCCATCTGTATTTCTTCTTTAGAGAAATGTCTATTTAGGTGTTCTGTCCATTTTTTGATTCGGTTGTTTGCTTTTTTTTAAATTTTGGACTGCATGAGCTGCTTATGTAATTTCGAGATTAATCCTTTCTCCATTAACTCATTTGCAAATATTTTCTCCCACTCTGAGGGTTGTCTCTTTGTCTTCTTTATGGTTTTCTTTGTTGTGCAAAAGCTTTGAAGTTTCATTAGGCCCCATTTATTTAGTTTTGTTTTTAATTCCATTACTCTAGGAGGTGGGTCAGAAAAGACCTTGATGTAATTTATTTCAAAGTGTGTTCTTCCTGTTTTCCTCTAAGAGTTTTATAGTGTCCAGTCTTACACTTAGGTCTTTAATTAATTTTGAGTTTATTTTTGTGTATCGTGTCAGGGAGTGTTCTATTTTCATTCTTCTACATGTAGCTGTCCAGTTTTCCCAGCAGCACTTCATGAAGAGACTGTCTTTTCTCCATTGTAGATCCTTGCCTCCTTTGTCATGGATTAGTTGACCAGAGGTGCATGGGTTTATTTCTGGGTTTTCTATCCTGTTCCATTGATCTATATTTCTGTTTTCGTGCCAGTACCATACTGTCTTGATGACTGTAGCTTTGTAGTATAGTCTGAAGTCAGGGAGTCAGATTCCTCCTGTTCCATTTTTTACCCTGATATTGTTTTGGCTATTCAGGGTCGTTTGTGACTCCATACAATTTTTAAGATTTCTTTGTTCTAGTTCTGTAAAAAAAAATGTCACTGGTAATTTGATAAGGATTGCATTGAATCTGTAGATGGCTTTGGGTAGTTTAGTCATTTTCACAATATTGATTCTTTCAATCCAAGAACATGGTATGCCTCTCCATCTGTTTATGTCATCTTTGATTTCTTTCATAAGTGTCTTATAGTTTTCTAAGTACAGGTCTTTTACCTCCTTAGGTAGGTTTATTCCTGGGTTCTTTATTCTTTTTTTTTTTTTTGCAATGGTGAATGGGGTAGTTTGTTTTATTTCACTTATCTTTTGTTGTTATTGTATAGGAATGCAGGTAAATTCTCTGTATTAATTTTGTATCCTGTAACTTTAGCAAATTCATTGATTAGCTCTAGTAGTTTTCTGGTGGCATCTTTAGGATTTTCTATGTATAGTATCATGTCATCTGCAAACAGTGACAAGTTTACTACTTCTTTCCCAATTTGTATGCTTTTTATTTGTTTTTCTTCTATGATCGCCATGGCTAGGACTTCCAAAACTATGTTGAATTATAGTGGCAAGACTGGACATCCTTCTCTTGTTCTGGATCTTAGAGGAAATGCTCTCAGTTTTTAACCATTAGGAATGATGTAGGCTGTGGGTTTTTCATATACGGCCTTTATTATTTTGAGGTAGGTTTCCTCTATGCCCACTTTCTGGAGAATTTTTATCATAAAGAGGTGTTGAATTTTATCCAAGGTTTTTCTGCATTTATTGAGATGATCATATGGTTTTTATTCTTCAATTTGTTAATATTGTTTATCACATTGATTGATTTGCATATATTGAAGAATCCCTGCATCCCTGGGATAAATCCCAGTTGCTCATGGTGTATGATCCTTTTAATGTATTGGTGGATCCTGTTTGCTAGTATTTTGTTCAGGATCTTTGCACATGTATTCATCAGTGATAATGGTCTGTAATTTTATTTTTTTGTAGTATCTTTGTCTGATTTTGGTATCAGGGTGATGGTCGTCTCATAGAATGAGATTGGGAGTTTTCCTCTATCTGCAATTTTTTGGAAGAGTTTGAGAAGGATGGGTGTTAACTCTTCTCTAAATGTTTGATAGAATTCACCTGCAAAGTCATCTGGTTGTGGACTTTTGTTTGTTGGAAGATTTTTATTCACGGGTTCAATTTCATTCCTTGTGATTCATCTGTTCATATTTTCTATTTCTTCCTTGTTCAGTCTTGGAATGTTATACCTTTCTAAAAATTTGTCCATTTCTTCCAGGTTGTCCATTTTATTAGCATAGTGTTGCTTGTAGTATTCTCTTAGGATTCTTTGTTTTTCTGCATTGTCAGTTGTAATATGTCCTTTTTCATTTCTAATTTTATTGATTTGAGTCCTCTCCCTCTTTTTCTTTATGAGTCTGGCTAATGGTTTATCAATTTTGTTTATCTTCTCAAAGAATCACCTTAGTTTTATTGATGTTTGCTAGTGTTTTCTTTGTTTCTATTTCATTTATTTCTGTTTTGATCTGAGTTCTTTCCTCTACTAACTTTGGGTTTTGTATATTCTTCTTTCTCTAGTTCCTTTAGGTGTAAGTTTAGATTGGTTTTTTGAGATTTTTCTTGTTTCTTGAGGTAAGATTGTAGTGCTATAAACTTCCCTCTTACAACTGCTTTTGCTGCATCCCATAGGTTTTGGGTCATCGTGTTATTGTTGCCATTTGTCTCTAGGTATTTTTTGATTTCCTCTTTGATTTCTTCAGTGATCTCTTGGTTATTTAGTAATGTATTATTTAGCCTCCATGTGTTTGTGTTTTTTTACAGTTTTTTTCCCCTGTAATTTACTTCTATTCTCATAGCATCGGGGTCCAAAAAGATGCTTGATATGATTTCAATTTTCTTAAATTTGCCAAGGCTTGATTTGCGACCCAAGATGTGATGTATTTTGGAGAATGTTCTGTGTGCACTTGAGAAATAAGTGTGCTTTGCTGTTTTTGGATGCAATGTCCTATAAATATCGATTAAATCTATCTCATCTATTGTGTCTTTTAAATCTTGTGCTTTGTTATTAATTTTCTCTCTGGATGATTTTTTCATTGGTGTAAGTGAGGTGCTAAAGTTCCCCACTATTATTGTGGTATTGTTGTTTTCCTCTTTTATAGCTGTTAGCTTTTGCCTTATGTATTGAGGTGCTCCTATGTTGGGTGCATATATAGTTATAATTGTTATATCTTCTTGGTTTGACCTCTTGATAATTGTGTAGTGTCCTTCCTTGTCTCTTTTAACATTCTTTATTTTAAAGTCATTTTATCTGATATGAGTATTGCTACTCTAGCTTTCTTTTGATTTCCATTTGCATGGAATACCTTTTTCCATCCCCTCACATTCAGTCTGTATGTGTCCCTAAGTCTGAAGTGGGTCTCTTGTGGACACTATATATATGTGTCTTGCTTTTCTATTCATTCAGTGAGCCTGTGTTTTTTGGTTGGAGCAGTTAATCCATTCATATTTAAGGTAATTACCAATATGTATATTCCTATTACCATTTTCTTAATTGTTTTGGGTTTGTTTTTGTAGGTCATTTTCTTCTCTTGAGTTTCCCACCTAGAGAAGTTCCTTTAGCATTTGTTGTAGAGCTGCTTTTGTAGTGCTGAATTCTCTTAGCTTTTCCTTGTCTGTAAAGATTTGGTTTCTCCATTGAATCTGAATGATGTCCTTGCTGGGTATTATAATCTTGGTTGTAGGTTCTTCTCTTTCATTATTTAAATATATTGTGCCACTCCTTTCTGGCTTGTAGGGTTTCTGCTGAGAAATCAGCTTTTATCTTTATGGGAATTCCCTTGTATGTTTTTTATCATTTTTCCCTTTTTTTATTTTTGCGGTACGCGGGACTCTCACTGTTGTTGTCTCTTCCGTTGCAGAGCACAGGCTCCGGATGCGCAGGCTCAGTGGCCATGCCTCATGGGCCCAGCCACTCCATGGCATGTGGGATCTTCCAAGACTGGGGCACGAACCCGTGTCCCCTGCATTGGCAGGCGGACTCTCAACCACTGCGCCACCAGGGAAGCCCCCTTTTTTTCTTTTAATAAGTTTTGTTTGTCTTTATTTTTTTTTTCAATTTGTTTACTATATGTCTCAGCGTGTTTCTCCTTGGGTTTATCCTGCCTGGGACTCTCTGTACTTCCTGGACTTAGGTGGCTATTTCTATTCCTATGTTAGTGAAGTTTTCATCTAATCTTTTCAAATATTTTCTTAGGTCCTTTCTCTCTCTTTTCTCTTTCTGGGACCCGTATTATGTGAATGTTGGTGCATTTAATGTTGCCCAGTGGTCTCTTAAGCTGTCTTCATTTCTTTTCATTCTTTTTTCTTTATTGTTTTCCATGGTCCTGAATTCCACCATTCTATCTTCCAGGTCACTTATCTATTCTTCTGCCTCAGTTATTCTGCTATTGATTCCGTCTAGTATATTATTCATTTCAGTTATTGTATTGTTCATGTTTGTTTGTTTGTTCTTTAATTCTTCTAGGTGTTTGTTCTTTCATTCTTCTAGGTCTTTGTTAAATATTTCTTTCATCATCTTGATCTTTGTCTCCATTCTTTTTCTGAGGTACTGAATCATCTTCACTATCATTATTCTGAATTCTTTTTCTGGATGATTGCCTATCTCCACTTCATTTAATTGTTTTTCTGGGGTTCTATCTTGTTCCTTCATCTGGTACATAGTCCTCTGCCTTTTCATTTTGTTTATTTTCTGTGAATGTGGTTTATGTTCCACAGGCTGCACGACTGTAATTCTTCTTGCTTTTGCTGTCTACCATCTGGTGGATGAGCCTATCTAAGAGACTTGTGCATGCTTCCTGATGGGAGGAACTGGTGATCAGTAGAGCTGGATGTTGATCTGAGGGCCACAGCTCAGTAAAACTTTAATCCGCTTGTCTACTGATGGGTTGAGCTGAATGCCCTCCATGTTGGTTGTTTGGCCTGAGGTGACCTAGCACCAGGGCACAGAGGGTCCTTGGTGTGGATAATGGAGGACTTTGGGAAGGCTCATGCCAAGGATTTCTTCCTGGAACTTCTGCTACTAGTGTCCTTGTCCCCGTGGTGTGCCATAGCTACCCCCCACTTCCACAGGAGACCTCCAACACTAGGAGGGAAATCTGATTCACTCTCCTATTGGATCACTGCTCCTTCCTCTTGGGTCCTGATGCACACACTACTTTGTGTGTGCCTTCCAAGAGTGGAGTCTCTGCTTCTCTCAGACTTTTCGAAGTTCTGCAGTTAAATCTCACTAGTCTTCAAAGTGTGATTCTCTGGGAATTCCCCCCACCCCCCATTGCTGGACCTCCAGTTTGGGAAGCATGATGTGGGGCTCAGACCCTTCACTCCAGTGGCTGGACTTTTGTGGTATAATTGTTCTCCAGTTTGTGAGTCACCCAACCAGTGTTTATGGGATTTGATTTTATTGTGATTGTGCCCCTCCTACCATCTCATTGTGGCTTCTCTGTCTTTGGATGTAGGGTATCTTTTTTGGTGAGTTCCAGTGTGTTCCTGTAGATGATTGTTCAGCAGTTAGTTGTGATTCTGATGCTCTCACAAGAGGGAGTGAGTGCACATCCTTCTACTCTGCCATCTTGAACCAATCTCTGTAGTTTTGTCATTTTTTGCCTCAGGTATTTTGAGTCTCTGTTGTTTGGTGTGCTTACATTTAGAATTGTTATATCCTCCTGCATAGTATATCTTTTTCCATCATTTACTTTCAAACAACCTATATGTTTTTTTTTTTGATTCTGGCTTTTATTTTTATTTATTTATTTGGCTGCATTAGGTCTTATTTGTGGCCTGTGGGATCTTTTGTTGTGATGTGCAGGCTCTTCATCGTGGTGCATAGGCTGCAGAACATTTGGGCTCAGTATTTGTGGCATGGGGGCTCTCTAGTTGAGGCAAGTGGGCTCTAGAGTGTGCAGGCTCAGTAGTTGCAGTGCACAGGCTTAGTTGCCCCTATGGTATGTGGGATCTTATTTCCCCAAGAGATCAAACCCTGTCCCCTGCATTGGAAGGCATATTCTTAACAACTGAACCACCAAGGAAGTCCCCTCAACCTATCTATATAATTATATCTAAAGCAAATTTCTTGTAGACAGCACATTGTTGGATTGTGTTTTAAATTTTATTCTAGCAATCTCTGTCTTTATTTGGTGCTCTTAGATCATTTACATTTCAGGCAATTATTGATATGTTAAGGCTTGTGTCTGCCATTTTGTTATTTTTTTGTTTGCTTCCTTTGTTTTTCATTCTTCTGTTTCTGTTTTCTAATATTGATGTGGGTTAAATGTACATGGTTTAAGACTCCATGTTGATTTGTTTATAGTATTTTCCAGAGTATTGCTTTGTATAATGTTCTTAGTGGCTGTTCTAGCTATTATAATGTATATACACAATAAGTATGTATGTTCTTTATTGAAGCATGTTGATATTCACATTTCATCACATTGAAGTATAGAAATGTTATTGCCATTTAGGTATAATATTACTGAGAATATTCTCTACATACATTAAATGCTATATCCAACGTTTTTATAATTTTTATTTCAATCATCACATATAATTTAAGAAACTTAAGAGACAGTTTTTAAGGTGACAGAGGACTGGGAGGACGTGGAGTTTATCTCTCTTCACAAATGCATTAATACATCTACAGATGGAACAATTCTCACAGAGCACCAGCTGAACACTAGCAGAAGACCTTGGACACCAGAAAAGACAGGAAAGATCCCCACATAACTGGGCAGGATGAAATAAAGAAGAAAGGAAAAAGAAGAGAAGTGGATGTGGGACAAGACCTGCACCACTAGTGTGGAGCCAAGGAAGAGGAGAGGTTCCCACATCTTGGGAAGCTCCCTCACTGATAGGGAAATTAGTTGGGACAGAAGGAGAGCATAGGTTGTCAGAGGATGGTGAAATAGCCAGTCAGTGGAAGACAAGACAGAGTGTTACCTACACAGATGGTCCATGGCACGGCCTTGCACACGCTAGACTGGGGTGTGTGTCTGCTGGTCTGCATGAGGGCTGGGAACTGAAAGGTAGGGATTGGAGAGCAAACCTGGGGAGAAGACTGCTGTTTGCTGCAAGGAAACAGCCTGAAGGAATGGGAAGAAGGTAATCTGCAATGAGGAACGCTTATGGAGGAAACACAGACTGCCAGAGAAGCAAGGTACAACTGTTGAATGATGTTCAGGGGCTGAAGCCACCATTGCAGTCTCTCTCTCTCCACATGCCAGCCCCTGCACCCCAGGTGCTAAGAAAGGTTCCCACCAAGGCTGGCACACACGTGCCTGCTGCCAGGCACTAGGAAAAGCCCCTACTGGGGCTGCTCTTCTTGTCCCTGCCAGCAGGCGCTAGCAAAGTCCTCCAATAGGGCTGGCCCTCATGTGCCTGCTGCTGGACACTGTGAAAAGCCCCTGCTGAGGCTGTCACACATGTGCCTGCCACCAGGCGCTAGGAAAAATCCCTACTGGGGCTGACCTTCTCACACCTGTCACCCAGCACTAGGAAAGGTCCCCGTCAAGGCTGCACCAGGGATGGCCCTTGCACACCTGCCACCAGGCACTACAAAAGGGCTGATCCTCTCACAATGTCCGCTGGGCCCCAGGAAAGGTTCCCACTAGGGCCGGATCTCTCATGCCCATGGCTGCCGTCTTACCAGCACACCTCCTTACTGGCAGGACTGGATGTCTCGCAGCTGCCAGCCCCCACACACACACCTGTAACAACCAGAGCTCCTGTGGCCCCAGTGCCATGCCAACTTCGTGCCCTGTCCTCACAGGGGCAGACCTGAGTGCTCTAGGGCAGCCTCAGGAGCACACCACTGTGGGTGGCCCACACACAGAGATGGGGCTAAAACCACAGCTGGGTCCCAGGGGCAGGTGACTAAGGAAGAATAATGAAAATCTTTCTGTGCAGCTGCACAAGCTGCAGATTAAATGCCTGTGATTGGCTTGGTAAACGCTTCCATCTGAATTGACACTGAATATTCCCACAACGGAGCCAGATATATGGGGGCAAGTACACCTGAAAGCTGGGCCACATCAGAGTCTGAGCTGTCCCCACAGTGCCCACAGCAGGTCCAGAAACTTACCTAGAGGTATTGGAGGGCCTCCTGGGGAGGCAGAGGTTGGCTGTGACTCACTGTGGGGGCAAGGACACTGAAAGCAGAGACCCCAAGAAAATATTATTATTTTTTTAATGTTTTACTTCTGTTGTTGTTTCTATTATTATTATTGTTTTATTTATTATTTTTATAAATTAAAAAAATTAATATATTTTTATTGTATTTTTTATTTTTCTATTTTTATGTTTGGTGTTTTGTGTTTTCTCCTTCTTTTGTTATGTTTGTTTTTAATCCTTTTTCTATTTTTTTAATAGCTTTTGTGTGTTTATTTTATGTTTTCTTTGCTTTTTTTAGTTTGCATTATGCTTTTCTTTTGTTTCTCGATTTTTTTTGTTTTTGTTCTGTTTTTTAATTGTTTGATTTCATTTTTTAGTTATTTTATTTGTCTGGTTCTTCTCCTGTTTTTTGTTTTCTTTATTTTTGTTTCTGTTTCTTTTTTTATATGTGTGTGTGTTTCTTTGTTAGGTTTTGCTTTTCCTTTCATGGATTTGCTTTTACCATTTGTTTTGGTTAATATCTATTCATTTGTTTTCTGTTTTTAAACTGTTGTTGTTACTGTTTGTTTTTGCTATTTGTCTTAGGTTTTGTTAGTCTATTTGTTTGCTTCCCCCCTTCCCATTTTTTTTTTTTTTTGCCACACTGTGCAGCTTGCAGGGTCTTGGTTCCTCAGCCAGGGCTTGAGCCAGAGCCTCTGGGGTGGGAGTGCCGACTCCAGGATGCTGGACCACCAGAGAATTTCCAGTCCAAGGGAATACTAATTGGCAAGAGCCCCACAGGAAGTCTCCATCTCAACTCCAAGACCTGGCCAAGACCAACTACCTGCAGGCTCCAGTGCTGGATGCCTCATGCAAAACAACAAGCAAGACAGGGAAAAAATCCACCCATCAGCATACAGGCTACCTAAAGCATACTAAGCTCAGAGACACTCCCAAACACACCACCTGACACAGACAATTCCAAAAGAAGGAAGAGATCCAGCTCCACTGACCAGAGCACAGGCACCAGTCCCTCTCACCAGAAAGTCTACACAAGCCACTGGACCAACCTCACTCACTGGAGGCAGAAACAAAAAGCAAGAGAAACAACAACATTGCAGCCTGTGGAAAGGAGGCCTCAAACACAGTAAGTTAGACAAAATGAGAAGACAGAGAAATGTATTGCAGATGAAGGAGCAAGGTAAAAATCCACAAGACAAAATAAATGTAGAGGAAATACTCATTCTAACTGAAACAAGATTCAGCATAATTATAGTAAAGATCCAAAATCTCAGAAATTGAATGGAGGAATGGATTGAGAAAATACAAGAAATGTTTAACAAGCCCTTAGAAGAACTAAAGAACATAACAGTGATGAAGAGCTCAATAACTGAAATTAAATATATACTAGAAAAAATTAATAGCAGAATAACTGAGGCAGAAAAACGGATAAGTGAGCTGAAAGATAGAATGTTGTAAATAACCGCCACAGAGCAGAATCAAGAAAAAAGAATGAAAAGAAATGAGACAGTCTCAGAAACCTCTAGGACAACATTAAACACATCAACATTGAAATTATAGGGGCCCCAAGGAAGAAGAGAAAGAGAAATGGCCTGAGAAAATATTTGAAGATATTATAGTTGAAAACTTCCCTAATATGGGAAAGGAAAGAGCCATCCAAGTCCAGGAAGCACGGAGTCCCATACAGGATAAACCAAAAGAGAAACATGCTGATATGCATGTTAATCAAACTAACAAAAATTAAATACAAAGAAAAAATATTAAAAGCAGCAAGGGAAAAGCAAAAAATAATATACAACGGAATACCCATAAGGTTATCATCTGATTTTTCAGCAGAAACTAGGCCAGAAAGGAGTGTAAGGATATAGTTTAAGTGATGAAAGGGAAAAACCTACAACAAAGATCATTTACCCAGCAAGAATCTCATTCAGATTTGACGGAAAAATCAAAAGCTTTACAGACAAGCAAAAGCTAAGAGAATTCAGCACTGCAAAACCCAGTTTACAACAAATGCTGAAGGAGCTTCTCTAGGAGGGAAACACAAGAGAAGAAAAGATACCTACACACACAAACCCAAAGCAATTAAGAAAAGGGCAACAGGAACATACATATTGATAATTACCTTTATTGTAAAAGGCTAAAATGCTCCAAATGAAAGGCACAGACCGCATGAATGGATAAAAAAGAAGCCCCCAATATATGCTGTCTAGAACAGACCCACTTCAGACCTAGGGACACATACAGACTGAAAGTGAGGGGATGGAAAAAGATATTCCATGCAAATGTAAATCAAAAGAAAGCTGGAGTTGCATTACTCATAACAGACACGATAGACTTTAAAATAAAGACTGTTACAGATGTGAGGGAAGATGGTGGAAGAGTAAGATGCGGAGATCACCTTCCTCCCCACAGATACACCAGAAATACATCTACACGTGGAGCAACTCCTACAGAACACCTACTGAATGCTGGCAGAAGACCTCAAATCTCCCAAAAGGCAAGAACCTCCCCACGTACCTGGGTAGGGCAAAAGAAAAAAAGAAAAAACAGAGACAAAAGAATAGGGACGGCACCTGCACCAGTGGGAGGGAGCTGTGAAGGAAGAAAGGTTTCCACACACTAGGAAGCCCCTTCGTGGGCAGAGACTGCGCGAGGCGCATGGGGGAGCTTCGGAGCCGCTGAGGAGAGCACAGCAAAAGGGGTGTGGAGGGCAAATCGGGGACATTCCCGCACAGAGGATTGGTGCCGACCGGCACTCACCACCGAGAGGCTTGTCTGCTCACCCGCCCAGGCAGGCGGGGCTGCGAGCTGAGGCTCGGGCTTCGGTTGGAGCACAGGGAGAGGACTGGGGTTGGCTGCGTGAACACAGCCTGAAGGGGTTAGTGCACCACGGCTAGCCCGGAGGGAGTCCGGGAAAAGTTCCGGAGCTGCCGAAGAGGCAAGAGACATTTTCTTCCCTCTTTGTTTCCTGGTGCGCGAGGAGAGGGGATTAAGAGCACTGCTTAAAGGAGCTCCAGAGACGGGCGCAAGCCGCGGCTAAAAGGACGGACCCCAGAGACAGACATGAGATGCTAAGGCTGCTGCTGCCACCACCAAGAAGCCTGTGTGCAAGCACAGGTCACTATCCACACCCCCTTCCGGGAAGCCTGTGCAGCCCGCCACTGCCAGGGTCCCGGGATCCAGGGTCAACTCCTCTGGGAGAACGCACGGTGTGCCTCAGGCTGGTGCAACGTCATGTTGGCCTCTGCCGCCGCAGGCTCACCCCGCAATCCATGCTCCTCCCTCCCCCCAGCTTGAGTGAGCCAGAGCCCCCAAAGCAGCGGCTCCTTTAACCCCGTCCTGTCTGAGCGAAGAAGAGTTGCCCTCCGGCGACATACACACAGAGGTGGGGCCAAATCCAAAGCTGAGCCCCTGTGAGCTGTGAGAACAAAGAAGAGAAAGGGATATCTCTCCCAGCAGCTTCAGAAGCAGTGGATTAAAGCTCCACAATCAACTTGATGTACCCTGCATCTGTGGAATACATGAATAGACAACGAATCATCCCAAATTGAGGAGGTGGACTTCGAGAACAAGGTCTATGATTTTTTCCTCTTTTCCTCTTTTTGTGAGTGTGTATGTGTATATACTTCTCTGTGAGATTTTGTCTGTAAAGCTTTGTTTCCACCATTTGTCCTAGAGTTCTATCTGTCTGTTTTTTTAAAAAAAATATTTTTCTTAATAATAATTTTAATTTTAATAACTTTATTATAATTTACCTTCTTTCTTTCTTTCTTTCCTTCCTTCCTTCCTACTTCCTTCCTTCCTTAGCTCCTTTAGACAACGAATCATCCCAAATTGAGGAGGTAGACTTTGAGAGCAAGATTTATCCCCCTTTACCTCTTTTTGTGAGGGTTTATGTGTATGCTTCTGTGTAAGATTTTGTCTGCATAGCTTTGCTTCCACCATTTGTCCTAAGGTTCTATCCGTCCCTTTATTTTTCCTAAATGATTATTTTTAATTTAATAACTTTATTATACTTTATTTTATTTTACTATCTTCTTCCTTTCTTTCTATTTTCCTTCCTTCCCTCGTTCCTGCCTTCCTTCCTCCCTCCCTCCCTCCCTGCTTCCTTTGCTTCTTTCCTTCTTTCTTGCTTTCTTCCTTCCTTCCTTCCCTCCTTCCTTTCTTTCTTTCTTCCTACTTCTACTACTTCTATCTCGCTACTTTTTCTCCCTTTTATTCTGAGCCATGTGGATGAAAGGCTCTTGGTGCTGCAGCCAGGACTCAGTGCTGTGCCTCTGAGGTGGGAGAGCCAAATTCAGGACACTAGTCAACAAGAGACATCCCAGCTCCACATAATATCAAAAGGCAAAAAACTCCCAGAGATCTCCATCTCAACACCAGAACCCAGCTTCACTCAACGACCAGCAAGCTACAGTGCAGGACAACCTATGCCAAACAACTAGCAAAACAGGAACACAAACCCACCCATTAGCAGAGAGGCTGCCTAAAATCATAATAAGTCCACAGACACCCCAAAACACACCACCAGACGTGGACCTGCCCACTAGAGAGGCAAAATCCAGCCTAATCCAGCAGAACACAGGCACTAGTCCCCTCCACCAGGAAGCCTATACAACCCACTGAAACAACCTTAGCCACTGGGGACAGACATCAAAAACAACGGGAACTACGGACCTGCAGCCTGCAAAAAGGAGACCCCAAACACAGTAAGATAAGCAAAATGAGAAGACAGAAAAACACACAGCAGATGAAGGAGCAAGATAAAAATGCACCAGACCTAACAAATGAAGAGGAAATAGGCAGTCTAGCTGAAAAAGAATTCAGAATAATGATAGTAAAGATGATCCAAAATCTTGGAAATAGAATGGATAAAATGCAAGAAACATTTAACAGGGAACTAGAAGAACTAAAGATGAAACAAACAATGATGAACAACAAAATAAATGAAATGAAAAATACCCTAGATGGGATCAATAGCAGAATAACTGAAGCAGAAGAACGGATAAGTGACCTGGAAGATAAAATAGTGTGGAAATAAATACTGCAGAGCAGAATAAAGATAAAAGAATGACAAGAACTGAGGACAGTCTCAGAGACCTATGGGACAAGATTAAACACACCAACATTCGAATTATAGGGGTTCCAGATGAAGAAGAGAAAAAGAAAAGGACTGAGAAAATAATTGAAGAGATTATAGTTGAAAACTTCCCTAATATGGAAAAGGAAATAGTTAATCAAGTACAGCAAGCACAGTGAGTCCCATACAGGATAAATCAAAGTAGAAATATGCCAAGACACATTTTAATCAAACTGTCAAAAATTAAATACAAAGAAAGCATATTAAAAGCAGCAAGGGAAAAACAACAAATAACACACAAATGAATCCCCATAAGGTTAACAACCGATCTCTCAGCAGAAACTCTGCAAGCCAGAAGGGAGTGGCAGGACATACTGAAAGTGATGAAGGAGAAAAACCTGCAACCAAGATTACTCTACCCAGCAAGGATATCATTCAGATTTGATGGAGAAATTAAAACCTTTAGAGGCAAGCAAAAGCTGAGAGAGTTCAGCACCACAAAACCAGCTTTACAACAAATGCTAAAGGAACTTCTCTAGACAAGAAACACAAGAGAAGGAAAAGACCTATAATAATGAACCCAAAATAATCTAGAAAATGGGAATAGGAACATACATATCGATAATTACCTTAAATGTAAATGGACTAAATGCTCCCACCAAAAGACACAGATTAGCTGAATGGATACAAAAACAAGACCCATATATATGCTGTCTACAAGAGACCCACTTCAGACCTAGAGACACATACAGACTGAAAGTAAGGGGATGGAGAAAGATATTCCATGCAAATGGAAACCAAAAGAAAGCTGGAGTAGCAATTCTCATATCAGACAAAATAGACTTTAAAATAAACACTATTACAAGAGACAAAGAAGGACACTACATAATGATCAAGGGATCGATCCAAGAAGAAGATATAACAATTGTAAATATTTATGCACCCACCATAGAGGCACCTCAATACATATGGCAAAAAGTAACAGCCAAAGAAGGGGAAATCGGCAGTAACACATTCATAGTAGGGGACTTTAACACCCCTCTTTCACCAATGGACAGATCATCCAAATTGAAAATAAATAAGGAAACACAAGCTTTAAATGATACATTAAACAAGATGGACTTAATTGATATTTATAGGACACTCCATCCAAAAACAACAGAATACACATTTTTCTCAAGGGCTTATGGAACATTCTCCAGGATAAATCATATCTTGGGTCACAAATCAAGCCTTGGTAAATTTAAGAAAATTGAAATTGTATCAAGTATCTTTTCCGACCACAACGCCATGAGACTAGATATCAATTACAGGAAAAGATCTGTAAAAAATACAAACACATGGAGGCTAAAAAATACACTACTTAATAACAAAGTGATCACTGAAGAAATCAAAGAGGAAATCAAAAAATACCTAGAAACAAATGACAATGGAGACACAACGACCCAAAACCTATGGGATGCAGAAAAGCAGTTCCAAGAGGGAAGTTTATAGCAATACAAGCCCACCTTAAGAAGTAGGAAACATCTCGAATAAACAACCTAAGCTTGCACCTAAAGCAATTAGAGAAAGAAGAACAAAAAAACCCCAAAGTTAACAGAAGGAAAGAAATCATAAAAATACGATCAGAAATAAAAGAAAGAAGGAAAGAATAGCAAAGATTAATAACACTAAAAGCTGGTTCTTTGAGAAGATAAACAAAATAGATAAAACATTAGGCAGACTCATCAAGAAAAAAAGGGAGAAGACTCAAATCAATAGAATTAGAAATGAAAAAGAAGTAACAATTGACACTGCAGAAATAAAAAAGATCATGAGAGATTACTACAAGCAACTGTATGCCAATAAACTGGACAAACTGGAAGAAATGGACAAATTCTTAGAAATGCACAACTGCCAGGACTGAATCAGGAAGAAATGAAAAATATGAACAGACCGATCACAAGCACTGAAATTGAGAATAAAAATCTTCTAACAAACAAAAGCCCAGGACCAGATGGCTTCACAGGCGAAATCTATCAAACATTTAGAGAAGAGCTAATACCTATCCTTCTCAAACTCTTCCAAAATACAGCAGAGGGAGGAACACTCCCAAATTCCTTCTACGAAGCACCCATCACCTTGATACCAAAACCAAACAAGGATGTCACAAACAAAGAAAACTACAGGCCAATATCACTGATGAACATAGATGAAAAAATCTTCAAGAAAATACTAGCAAACAGAATCCAACAGCACATTAAAAGAATCGTACACCATGAACAAGTGGGATTTATTCCTGGAATGCAAGGATTCTTCAATATACGCAAATCTATCAATGTGATAAACGATGTTAACAAATTGAAGGAGAAAAACCATATGATCATCTCAATAGATGCAGAGAAAGCTTTTGACAAAATTCAACACCAATTTATGATAAAAACCCTGCAGAAAGTAAGCATAGAGGGAACTTTCCTCAACATAATAAAGACCATATATGACAAGCCAACAGCCAACATCATCCTCAATGGTGAAAAACTGAACGTATTTCCACTAAGATCAGGAAAAAGACAAGGTTGCCCACTCTCACTACTCTTATTCAACATAGTTTTGGAAGTTTTAGCCACAGCAATCTGAGAAGAAATCCAAATCAGCAAAGAAGAAGTAAAGCTGTCACTGTTTGCAGATGACATGATACTATACACAGAGAATCCTAAAGATGCTACCAGAAAACTACTAGAGCTAATCAACGAATTTGGTGAAGTAGCAGGATACAAAATTAATGCACAGAAATCTCTGGCATTTCTATACAATAATGCTGAAAAATCTTAAAATGAAATCAGGAAAACACTCCCATTAACCATTGCAACTAAAAGAATAAAATATCTACGAATAAACCTACCTAAGGAGACAAAAGACCTGTACGCAGAAAATTATAAGACACTGATGAAAGAAATTAAAGATGATACAAATAGATGGAGAGATATAGAATGTTCTTGTATTGGAACAATCAACATGTCAAAATGACTGTACTACCCAAAGCAATCTATAGATTCAATGCAATCCCTATCAAACTATCACTGGCATTTTTCACAGAACTAGAACAAAAAATTTCACAATTTGTATGGAAACACAAAAGACCCCGAATAGCCAAAGCAATCTTGAGAACGAAAAACGGAGCTGGAGGAATCAGGCTCCCTGACTTCAGACTATACTACAAATGTACAGTAATTAAGACAGTATGGTACTGGCACATAAAGAGAAAGACAGATAATGGAACAGGATAGAAAGCCCAGAGATAAACCCACGCACATATGGACTCCTTATCTTTGATAAAGGTGGCAGGAATGTACAGTGGAGAAAGGACAGCCTCTTCAATAAGTGGTGCTGGGAAAACTGGACAGATACATGTAAAAGTATGAGATTAGATCAGTCCCTAACACCATACACAAAAATAAACTCAAAATGGATTAATGACCTAAATGTAAGGCTAGAAACTATCAAACTCTTAGAGGAAAACATAGGCAGAACACGCTATGACATAAATCACAGCAAGATCCTTTTTGACCCACCTCCTAGGGATATGGAAATAAAAACAAAAATAAACAAATGGGACCTAATGAAACTTCAAAGCTTTTGCACAGCAAAGGAAACCATAAACAAGACCAAAAGACAACCCTCAGAATGGGAGAAAATATTTGCAAATGAAGTAACCGACAAAGGATTAATCTCCAAAATTTACAAGCAGCTCATGCAGCTCAATAACAAAAAACAAAACCCCAATCCAAAAATGGGCGGAAGACCTAAATAGACTTTCCTCCAAAGAAGATATACAGACTGCCAACAAACACATGAAAGAATGCTCGACATCATTAATCAGTAGAGAAATTCAAATCAAAACTACAATGAGATATCATCTCACACCAGTCAGAATGGCTGTCATCCGAAAATCTAGAAACAATAAATGCTGGAGAGGGTGTGTAGAAAAGGGAACACTCTTTCACTGCTTGTGGGAATGTGAAATGGTTCAGCCACTGTGGAGAACAGTATGGAGGTTCCTTAAAAAACTACAAATAGAACTACCATATGACCCAGCAATCCCACTACTGGGCATATACCCTGAGAAAACCAAAATTCAAAAAGAGTCATGTACCAAAATGTTCATTGCAGCTCTATTTACAATAGCCCAGAGATGGAAGCAACCTAAGTGCCCATCATCGGATGAATGGATAAAGAAGATGTGGCACATATATACAATGGAATATTACTCAGCCATAAAAAGAAACGAAATTGAGCTATTTGTAATGAGGTGGATAGACCTAGAGTCTGTCATACAGAGTGAAGTAAGTCAGAAAGAAAAAGACAAATACCGTATGCTAACACATATATATGGAATTTAAGGAAAAAAATGTCATGAAGAACCTAGGGGTAAAGCAGGAATAAAGACGCAGACCTCCTAGAGAACGGACTTGAGGTTATGGGGAGGGGGAAGGGTGAGCTGTGACAGGGCCAGAGAGAGGCATGGACATATATACACTAACAAACGTAAGGTAGATAGCTAGTGAGAAGCAGCCCCATGGCACAGGGATATCGGCTCAGTGCTTTGTGACCGCCTGGAGAGGTGGGATAGGGAGGGTGGGAGGGAGGGAGATGCAAGAGGGAGGAGATATGGGAACATATGTGTATGTATAACTGATTCACTTTGTTATAAATCAGAAACTAACACACCATTGTAAAGCAATTATACCCCAATAAAGATGTTAAAAAATAAATAAATAAAGACTGTTACAAGACAGGAAGGACACTGCATAATGATCAAGGGATCAATTCACGAAGATGTGACACTTGTAAATATTTATGCACCCAACGTAGGAGTACCTGAATATATGAGGAAACTTCTGACACCCATAAAAAATGGAAATTGACAATAACACAATAATAGTGGGGAACTTTAACACCCCATTTACAACAATGGACAGATCATCCAGACAGAAAATTATCAAGGAAACACAACACTTTAGTGGAACATTAGACCAGATAGATTTAATTGATATTTATAGGACATTCCATGCGAAAACAGCATAATAAATTTTCTTTTTAAATGCACACAGAACATTCTCCTGGATATATCATATAGTGGGTCACAAATCAAGCCTCCGTAAATTGAAGAAAATTGAAAGAGTACCAAGCATCTTTTCTGACCACAATGCAATCAGATGAGAAATTAGTTACAGGAAAAAAGCTAAAAAAACAAAAGCACATGGAGGCTAAACAATATGATACTTAACAACCAACAGATCACTGAAAAAATCAAAGAGGAAATCAAAAAATACCTAGAAACAAATGTCAATGATAACACGACTACCCAAAATCTATTGGATTCAGCAAAACAATTCTAAGAGGGAAGTTTACAGCAATATAATCCTACCTCAAGAAACAAAAGAAGTCTCAAATAGCAACCTAATTTTACCACTAAAGCAAATAGAGAAAGAACAACAAAAACAATAACAAAAAAAGTTAGTAAAAGGAGAGAAATCGTAAAGATCAGAGCAGAAATAAATAAAATAATAATTCATTTATATTTCAAATAAATTATATATACATAAACAAACAAAAAGATCAATTCAGCAAAGATCAAAAAAACTAAAAGCTAGTTCTTTGAGAAGATAAACAGAACTGATAAAACTTTAGCCAGACTCATCAAGATAAAAAAGGAGAGGATTCAAATCAATAAAATTAGAAATGAAAAAGGAGATATTAAAACTGACATTGCAGAAATACAATAGGTTATAATAGACTACTACAAGCAGCTCTATACCAATAAAATGGACAAACTGGAGGAAATGGGCAAATTCTTAGAAAAGTACAACCTGCCAAGACTGAGCCAGAAAGAAGTAGAAAATATAAATAGACCAATCACAAGTAATGAAATTCAAACTATGATTAAAAATCTTCCAAAAAAATAAAAAGTAGAGGAACAGATGGCTTTACAGGCGAATTCTGTCAAACATTAGAGAAGAGCTAACACCTATCCTTCTCAAACTCTTCCAAAAAACTGCAGAGGAAGGAACACTTCCAAACTCGTTCTATGAGTCCATCATCAGGCTAATACCAAAACCAGACAAAAATATCACAAAAAAAGAAAATTGCAGTCCAATATCACTGATGAACACAGACACAAAAATCCTCAACAAGACACTAGCAATCCGAATCCAACAACACATTAAAAGCATCATACACCATGATCAAGTGGGATTTATCCCAGGCATGAAAGCATCCTTCAATAAATGCAAATCAATCATTGTGATACACCATATTAATAAATTGAAGAAAAAAAACACATGATCATCTCAATAGATGCAGAAGAAGCTTTTGACAAAATTCAAAACCCATTTATGATAAAAACTCTCCAGATAGTGAGCATAGAGGGAACCTAACTCATCATAATAAAGGTAATATAAAACAAACCCACAACAAACATTCTCAGCGGTGAAAAAATGAAAGCATTTCCTCTAAGATCAGAAAGAAGCAACGGTGTTCACTCTCACCACTATTATTCAACATAGTATTGTAAGTCCTACCCACAGAAATCAGAGAATAAAAAGAAATAAAAGGAATCCAAATTGGAAAAGAAAATTACAACTGCCACTGTTTGCAGATGACATGATACTATACATAGCAAATCCTAAAGTTGCCACCAGAAAACTACTAGAGCTAATCAATGAATTTGGTAAAGTTACAGGATACAAAATTAATACACCGAAATCACTTGCATTCCTATACACTAACAGCAAAAGATCAGAAAGAGAAAATAAGGAAACAATCCCATTCACCATTGCAACAAAAGAATAAAATACTTAGGAATAAAACTACCTAAGGAGGCAAAAGACCTGTATGCAGAAAACTATAAGAGGCTGATGAAATAAATCAAAGATGATACAATCAGATGGAGAGACATACCATGTTCTTGGATTGGAAGAATCAACATTGTGAAAATAACTATACTACACAAAGCAATCTACAGATTCAATGAAATCCCTATCAAAATATCAATGACATTTTTCACAGAACTAGAAAAGGAAATTTTACAATTTGTATGGAAACACTAAAGACCACAAAGAGACAAAGCAATTTTGAGAAAGAAAAATGGAGCTGATGGAATCAAGCTCCCTGGTTTAAGATTATACTACAAAGCTACTGTAATCAAGACAGTACAGTACTGGCACAAAGAAACAGAAATATAGACCAATGGATCAGGATAAAAACCCCAGAGATAAACCCACGCTCATATGATCACCTAATCTATGGCAAAGGAAGGAGTATACAATGGAGAAAAGACAGTAACTTCAATTAATGGTGCTGAGAAAACTGGACTGCTACACGTAAAAGAATGAAATTAGAACACTTGTTAACACCATACACAAAACTAAACTCAAAATGGATTAAGGACCTGGATGTACAGCCAGACTCTATAAACAATTAGAGAAAAACATAGGCAGAACACTCTTTGTCATAAATTGCAGCAGGATCCTTTTTGACCTACCTCCTAGAGTATTGAAAATAAAAACAAAAATAAACAACTGGAACCTAAGTAAACTTAAATGTTTTTCACAGCAAGGAAAAGCATAAACAAGTGGAAAAGACAACCCTCAGACAGAATGGGAGAAAATATTTACAAAGGATTAATCTCCAATTATAGAAACAGCTCATGCAACTCAATATCAAAAAAACAGACAACCCAATCCAAAAATGGACAGAAGACCTAAATACACATTTCTCCAAAGAAGGTATACAGATGGCCAAAAAACACATGAAAGGATGCTCAACATCACTAACCATTAGAGAAATGCAAATCAAAACTACAATGAGGTATCACCTCACACCTGTCAGAATGGCCATCATTAAAATCTACAACTGTTAATGTGCTGTTGGATTCTGTTTGCTATTATTTTGTTGAGGATTTTTGCATCTATGTTCATCAGTGATATTGGCCTGTACTTTTCTTTCCTTGTGACATCTTTGCCTGGTTTTGGTATCAGGGTGATGGTGGCCTCGTTGAATGAGTTTGGGAGTGTTCCTCCCTCTGCTATATTTTGGAAGAGTTTGAGAAGGATAGGTGTTAGCTCCTCTCTAAATGTTTGATAGAATTCACCTGTGAAGCCATCTGGTCCTGGGCTTTTTTTTCGTTAGTAAGATTTTTAATCACAGTTTCAATTTCAGTGCTGGTGACTGGCTTCTTTAGGCTTCCTGGTGGAGGGGACTGGTGCCTGTGTTTTGGTGGGTGGGGCTGTATCTTGTCATTCTGCTGGGCAGGGCCATATCCAGTTGTGTGTTTTTGGGTGTCTATGAACTTAGTATGATTTTATTTTTTTAAATTTATTTTTCAGGTTGTAAATTTATTTCCTTTTTCTTAACATCTTTATTGGGGTGTAATTGCTTTACAATTGTGTGTTAGTTTCTGCTTTACAGCAAAGTGAATCAGTTATACATATACATATGTTCCCATATCTCTTCCCTCTTGTGTCTCCCTCCCTCCCACCCTCCCTATCCCACCACTCCAGGCGGTCACAAAGCACCGAGCCGATACCCTGTGCCATGCAGCTGCTTCCCACTAGCTATCTACCTTACGTTTGTTAGTGTATATATGTCCATGCCTCTCTCTCACCCTTTCACAGCTCACCCTTCCCCCTCCCCATATCCTAAAGTCCATTCTCCAGTAGGTCTGTGTCTTTATTACTGTCTTACCCCTAGGTTCTTCATAACATTTTTTTCCTTAAATTCCACATATATGTGTTAGTATACGGTATTTGTCTTTCTCTTTCTGACTGCACACTATGACAGACTCTAGGTCTATCCACCTCATTACAAATAGCTAAATTTCATTTCTTTTTATGGCTCAGTAATATTCCACTGTATATATGTGCCACATCTTTATCCATTCATCCGATGATGGGCACTTAGGTTGTTTCCATCTCGGGGCTCTTGTAAATAGAGCTACAATGAACATTTTGGTACATGACTCTTTTTGAATTTTGGTTTTCTCAGGGTATATGCCCAGTAGTAGAATTGCTGGGTCATATGGTAGTTCTATTTGTAGTTTTTTAAGGAACCTCCATACTGTTCTCCATAGTGGCTAAACCAATTCACATTCCCACAAGCAGTGAAAGAGTGTTCCCTTTTCTCCACATGCTCTCCAGCATTTATTGTTTCTAGATTTTTTGATGATGGCCATTCTGACTTGTGTGAGATGATATCTCATTGTAGTTTTGATTTGCATTTCTCTACTGATTAATGATGTTGAGCATTCTTTCATGTGTTTGTTGGCAGTCTGTATATCTTCTTTGGAGAAAGGTCTACTTAGGTCTTCTGCCCATTTTTGGATTGGGCTGTTTGTTTTTTGTTATTGAGCGGCATGAGCTGCTTGTAAATTTTGGAAATTAATACTTTGTCAGTTGCTTCATTTGCAAATATTTTCTCCCATTCTGAGGGTTGTCTTTTGGTCTTGTTTATGGTTTCCTTTGCTGTGCAAAAGCTTTGAAGTTTCATTAGGTCCCATTTGTTTATTTTTGTTTTTATTTCCATTTCTCTAGGAGGTGGGGCAAAAAGGATCTTCCTGTGATTTATGTAATAGAGTGTTCTGCCTATGTTTTCCTCTAAGAGTTTGATAGTTTCTAGCCTTACATTTATGTCATTAATCCATTTTGAGCTTATTTTTGTGTATTTTGTGTTAGGGAGTGATCTAATCTCATACTTTTACATGTACCTGTACAGTTTTCCCAGCACCACTTATTGAAGAGGCTGTCCTTTCTCCACTGTACATTCTCCACTGTACATCAAAGATAAGGAGTCCATATGTGCGTGGGTTTACCTCTGGGCTTTCTATCCTGTTCCATTGATCTATCTTTCTGTTTTTGTGCCAGTGCCATACTGCCTTGATTACTGTAGCTTTGTAGTATAGTCTGAAGTCAGGGAGCCTGATTCCTCCAGCTCCATTTTTCGTTCTCAAGATTGCATTGGCTATTCGGGGTCTTTTGTGTTTCCATACAAATTGTGAAATTTTTTGTTCTAGTTCTGTGAAAAATGCCAGTGGTATTTTGATAGAGATTGCATTGAATCTATAGATTGCTTTGGGTAGTACAGTCATTTTCAGAATGTTGATTCTCCCAATCCAAGAACATGGTATATCTCTCCATCTATTTGTATCATCTTTAATTTCTTTCATCAGTGTCTTATAATTTTCTGCGTACAGGTCTTTTGTCTCCTTAGGTAGGTTTATTCGTAGATATTTTATTCTTTTAGTTGCAATGGTTAATGGGAGTGTTTTCTTGATTTCACTTTCAGATTTTTCATCATTAGTATATAGGAATGCCAAAGATTTCTGTGCATTAATTTTGTATCCTGTTACTTTACCAAATTCATTGATTAGCTCTAGTAGTTTTCTGGTAGTATCTTTAGGATTCTCTATGTATATTATCATGTCATCTGCAAACAGTGACAGCTTTACTTCTTCTTTTCCGATTTGGATTCCTTTTATTTCCTTTTCTTCTCTGATTGCTGTGGCTAAAACTTCCAAAACTATGTTGAATAAGAGTAGTTAGAGTGGGCAACCTTGTCTTGTTCCTGATCTTAGTGGAAATGCTTTCAGTTTTTCACCATTGAGGATGATGTTGGCTGTCGGCTTGTCATATATGGCCTTTATTATGTTGAGGAAAGTTCCCTCTGTGCCTACTTTCTGCAGGGTTTTTATCATAAATGGGTGTTGAATTTTGTCAAAAGCTTTCTCTGCATCTATTGAGATGATCATATGGTTTTTCTCCTTCAATTTGTTAATATGGTTTATCACATTGATAGATTTGCGTATAGTGAAGAATCCTTGCATTCCTGGAATAAACCCCACTTAATCATGGTGTATGCTCCTTTTAATGTGCTGTTGGATTCTGTTTGCTAGTATTTTGTTGAGGATTTTTGCATCTATGTTCATCAGTGATATTGGCCTGTAGTTTTCTTTCTTTGTGACATCCTTGTCTGGTTTTGGTATCAAGGTGATGGTGGCCTCGTAGAAGGAATTTGGGAGTGTTCCTCCCTCTGCTATATTTTGGAAGAGTTTGAGAAGGATAGGTGTTAGCTCTTCTCTAAATGTTTGAAAGAATTCGCCTGTGAAACCATCTGGTCCTGAGCTTTTGTTAGTTGGAAGAATTTTAATCACAGTTTCAATTTCAGTGCTTGTGATTGGTCTGTTCATATTTTCTGTTTCTTCCTGATTCAGTCTTGGCAGGTGGTGCATTTCTAAGAATTTGTCCATTTCTTCCAGATTGTCCAGTTTATTGGCATACAGTTGCTTGTAGTAATCTCTCATGATCTTTTTTATTTCTGCAGTGTCAGTTGTTACTTCTCCTTTTTCATGTCTAATTCTATTGATTTGAGTCTTCTCCCTTTTTTTCTTGATGAGTCTGGCTAATGGTTTATCTATTTTGTTTATCTTCTCAAAGAAACAGCTTTTAGTTTTATTGATCTTTGCTATTGTTTCCTTCATTTCTTTTTCATTTATTTCTGTTTTGATTTTTATGATTTCTTTCCTTCTGCTAACTTTGGGGGTTTTTTTGTTCTTCTTCCTCTAATTGCTTAAGTTGCAAGGTTAGGTTGTTTATTCGAGATGTTTCCTTCTTCTTAAGGTGGGCCTGTATTGCTATAAACTTTCCCTTTAGAACTGCTTTTGCTTCATCCCATAGGTTTTGGGTCGTTGTGTCTCCATTGTCATTTGTGTCTAGGTAGTTTTTTATTTCCTGTTTGATTTCTTCAGTGATCACTTTATTATTAAGTAGTGTATTTTTTAGCCTCCATGTGTTTGTATTTTTTTACAGATCTTTTCCTGTAATTGATATCTAGTATCATGGCGTTGTGGTTGGAAAAGATACTTGATACAATTTCAATTTTCTTATATTTACCAAGGCTTGATTTGTGACCCAAGATATGATCTATCCTGGAGAATGTTCCATGAGCCCTTGAGAAAAATGTGTATTCTGTTGTTTTTGGATGGAGTGTCCTATAAATATCAATTAAGTCCATCTTGTTTAATGTATCATTTAAAGCTTGTGTTTCCTTATTTATTTTCATTTTGGATGATCTGTCCATTGGTGAAAGTGGGGTGTTAAAGTCCCCTACTATGAATGTGTTACTGTTGATTTCCCCTTTTATGGCTGATAGTTTTTGCCATATGTATTGAGGTGCTCCTATGGTGGGTGCATAAATATTTACAATTGTTATATCTTCTTCTTGGATCAATCCCTTGATCATTATGTAGTGTCCTTCTTCTTGTAATAGTGTTTATTTTAAAGTCTATTTTGTCTGATATGAGAATTGCTACTCCAGCTTTCTTTTGATTTCCATTTGCATGGAATATCATTTTCCATCCCCTTACTTTCAGTCTGTATGTGTCTCTAGGTCTGAAGTGGGTCTCTTGTAGACAGCATATATATGGGTCTTGTTTTTGTATCCATTCAGCCAATCTGTGTCTTTTGGTGGGAGCATTTAGTCCATTTACATTTAAGGTAATTATCGATATGTATGTTCCTATTCCTATTTTCTAAATTGTTTTGGGTTTGTTATTATAGGTCGTTTCCTTCTCTTGTGTTTCTTGTCTAGAGAAGTTCCTTTAGCATTTGTTGTAAAGCTGGTTTTGTGGTGCTGAACTCTCTCAGCTTTTGCTTGCCTCTAAAGGTTTTAATTTCTCCATCAAATCTGAATGATATCCTTGCTGGGTAGAGTAGTCTTGGCTGCAGGTTTTTCTCCTTCATCACTTTCAGTATGTCCTGCCACTCCCTTCTGGCTTGCAGAGTTTCTACTGAGAGATCAGCTGTTAACCTTATGGGGATTCCCTTGTGTGTTATTTTTCCCTTGCTGCTTTTAATATGCTTTCTTTGTATTTAATTTTTGACAGTTTGATTAAAATGTGTCTTGGCATATTTCTACTTTGATTTATCCTGTATGGGACTCTCTGTGCTTGCTGTACTTGATTAACTATTTCCTTTTCCATATTAGGGAAGTTTTCAACTATAATTTCTTCAAATATTTTCTCAGTCCCTTTCTTTTTCTCTTCTTCTTCTGAAACCCCTATAATTTGAATGTTGGTGCGTTTAGTGTTGTTCCAGCGGTCTCTGAGACTGTCCTCAGTTCTTTTCATTCTTTTTTCTTTATTCTGCTCTGCACTAGTTATTTCCACTATTTTATATTCCAGGTCACTTATCCGTTCTTCTTCCTCAGTTATTCTGCTATTGATCCCATCTAGAGTATTGTTAATTTCATTTATTGTGTTGTTCATCATTGCTTGTTTCATCTTTATTTCTTCTAGGTCCTTGTTAAATGTTTCTTGCATTTTATCCATTCTATTTCCAAGATTTTGGATCGTCTGTACTATCATTATTCTGAATTCTTTTTCAGCTAGACTGCCTATTTCCTCTTCATTTGTTAGGTCTGGTGCATTTTTATCTTGCTCCTTCATCTGCTGTGTGTTTTTCTGTCTTCGCATTTTGCTTTTCTTACTGTGTTTGGGGTCTCCTTTTTGCAGGCTGCAGGTTCATAGTTCCCGTTGTTTTTGATGTCTGTCTCTAGTGGCTAAGGTTGGTTCAGTGGGTTGTGTAGGCTTCCTCGTTGAGGGGACTAGTGCCTGTGTTCTGGTGGATGAGGCTGGATCTTGTCTTTCTGGTGGGCAGGTCCACGTCTGGTGGTGTGTTTTGGGGTGTCTGTGGACTTGTTATGATTTTAGGCAGCTTCTCTGTTAATGGGTGTGGTTGTGTTCTTGTTTCGCTAGTTGTTTGGAAAATGTTGTCCTGCACTGTAGCTTGCTGGTCGTTGAGTGAAGCTGGGTGCTGGTGTTAAGATGCAGGATTCTGGGAGATTTTCGCCATTTGATATTATGTGGAGCTGGGAGGTCTCTTGTTGATCAGTGTCCTGAAGTTGGCTCTCCCACCTCAGAGGCAGAGCACTGACTCCTGGCTGGAACACCAAGAGCATTTCATCCTCACAGCTCAGAATAAAAGGGAGAAATAGTAGAGAGAATTACTAGAAGTAGGAAGAAAGAAAGAAAGAAAGGAAGGAGGGAAGGAAGGAAGGAAGAGGAGAGAAAGAAAGAAAGAAAGAAAGAAAGAAAGAAAGAAAGAAAGAAAGAAGAAAAGAAGGAAAGAAGGCAAGAAGGAAAGAAAGGAGGGAGGGAGGGAGGAAGGAAGGAAGAATGGAAGGAGGGAAGGAAGGAAAAAAGACAAAGAAAGAAGATACAGTAAAATAAAATAAAGTATAATAAATTTATTGAATTAAAAAATAATTATTTAGGAAAAAAAGGGACTTATAGAACCTTAGGACAAATGGTGGAAGTAAAGCGATACAGACAAAATCTTACACAGAATCATACTCATACACCCTCACAAAAAGAGGTAAAGGGGTAAAAATCATAAATCTTGCTCTCAAATTCCACCTCCTCAATTTGGGATGATTCATTGTCTAAAGGAGGGAAGGAAGGAAGGAAAGAAAGAAAAAAAGAAAGAAAGAAACAGAGAAAGAAAGAAAGTATAATAAAGTTAATAAAATTAAAATTAATTATTAAGAAAAAAATTAAAAAAAAAACAACAATGGACGGATAGAACCTTAGGACAAATGGTGGAAGCAAAGCTATACAGACAAGATCGTACACAGAAGCATACACATATACATTCCCAAAAAGAGGAAAAGGGGAAAAAATCATAGATCTTGCTCTCAAAGTCCACCTCCTCAATTTGGGATGATTCGTTGTCTATTCATGTATTCCACAGATGCAGGGTACATCACGTTGACTGTGGAGCTTTAATCCGCTGTTTCTGAGGCTGCTGGGAGAGATTTCCCTTTCTCTTCCTTGTTCTCACAGCTCACAGGGGCTCAGCTTTGGATTTGGCCCTGCCTCTGCATGTAGGTCGCTGGAGGGCGTCTGTTTTTTGCTCAGACAGGATGGGGTTAAAGGAACGGCTGATTCAGGGGCTCTGGCGCCCTCAGCCTGGGGGGGAGGGAGGGGCATGATGTGCGGGGCGGGCCTCGGGGGCAGAGGCTGGCGTGACGTTGCACCAGCCTGAGGCCTGCCGTGCGTTGTCCCGGGGAAGTTGTCCCTGGATCCCGGGAACCTGGCAGTGGCGGGCTGCACAGGCTCCCCAGAAGAGTGGTGTGGATAGTGACCTGTGCTCGCACACAGGCCCCTTGGTGGCGGCAGCAGCAGCCTTAGCATCTCCCGCCCGTCTCTGGGGTCCGCGCTTTTAGCTGCGGCTCACGCCCGTCTCTGGAGTTCCTTTTAGCACCACTCTTAAACCCCTCTCCTCGCGCACCAGGAAAAAAAGAGGGAAGAAAAAGTCTCTTGCCTCTTTGGCAGATGCAGACTTTTCCCCGAACTCCCTCCCGGCTAGCTGTCGTGCACTAACCCCTTCAGGCTGTGTTCAAGCTGCCAACCCCAGTCCTCTCCCTGTGCTCCGACCGAAGCCCAAGCCTCAGCTCCCAGCCCTGGCCGCCTCGGCGGGTGAGCAGACAAGCATCTCGGCCTGGTGAGTGCCGGTCGGCACCGATCCCCTGTGCAGGAATCTCCCCGCTTTGCCCTCCGCATCCCTGTTGCTGTGCTCTCCTCCGTGGCTCCGAAGCTCCCCCCTCCACCTCCCGCAGTCTCTGCCCGCGAAGGGGCTTCCTAGTGTGTGGAAACCTTTCCTGCTTCACAGCTCCCTCCCACTGGTGCAGGTGCCATCCCTATTCTTTTGTCTCTGTTTTTTCTTTGTTTTCTTTTGCCCTACCCAGGTACGTGGGGAGTTTCTTGCCTTTTGGGAGGTCTGAGGTCTTCTGCCGGCATTCAATAGGTGTTCTGTAGGAGTTGTTCCACGTGTAGATGTATTTCTGTTGTATCTTGGGGAGGAAGGTGATCTCCACGTCTTACTCTTCCGCCATCTTCCCAGCACCCCAGTGAGGGTTTTATTGTTATTATTATTTGTTATTTTATTTTTCAGTTCTTTATTTGCCATGTGGACCTTTTTAATAATGATTATTTCTTTGCCATATTTTCTAGTTTGAAAATTTGATTCAGATATTTTGAAGTGGTTTGTTAAAGCACTGTTGTGATGGCTGCTGTAAAATATGTGTCAGACAGTCCCAGTTCTGATTCTTCTCAGTGTTAGCATCTGTTGTCTTTTCTCATTCATGTTGTGATTTTCCTGGTTCCTGGTATGATGAGTGATTTTCTGTTGTATCCTGCATATTTTGGATATTGTATTATTACACTTAGAAACCTATTTCATTCTGTTTTTTAGTAAGACATCCTTTTTTTGAGGTAGTATGAGATCTGGGTTGGTTTGTATGGTTAGCTTCCTGCTTGACCTTACTGACACCAACCCAGAAAACGTGGGGTGCTGATTTACACTATGTCTTTGCAGATGGGTAGAGTGGATGCTCAGTTACTCCTGTAACCCTGATGACATTTTCTTGCTGAAAGTGGGGCTCCATCTAACAGTTTCTCATTGCCTCCATGTGGAGGTGTAAGATCAGCTTCTTTTTAGGCAACACTGCCAGCAGGGAAAGGGGAAGTTGAGGACTGATTCATACTGCTTTGTTGCTACAGGACAGATGTGGAAACTCAGCTCCTTACTGGACTCTGATGATATAAGAATAGGCAAGAATGCCTCACCATGCACCTCCAGGTTTATTCATATTGCTTCCAGCTGAGCTCCATCCTCAGCTCCCCACTGGGCCCCACTGACATGGAGATGGGCATGAAGTCTAGCGGTAATTAGCTTTGACTCATATTACCTCATTAATTCATATTACTGTTGGATGGGGATACAGATCCAGCTTTCTGCTGGATCCAACTGACTCTACCTTGGCAAGGGAAACAGAACATCACCTGATTTTTCTGGGTGAGGGTAGATCAGCTCCCCACTCAGCTTCACTGACACTACCCTGGTTCAAGAATTGGAGCACTGTCTAATTCTGGTGGGAGGGAGATATAAAATCAATTGCCTGCTCCATCCCCAAAACCACCCAATGAGGGACTCAGTGTACTACTGACTTCTGCAGGTGAGGGGTTTAGAAGATCAATTTCTCGCCTGTCTCTACTGAAACTGTGGAGGTGGTGGGCATGTAATTTTCCATAGGTGTTTGGCTGGAGTAGGATGAGTATTGCTCAAAACAGTTTCTGTTGTTAGGCCACATTTTCCCCTGTCCTTTCTAGGAGAAATAATCTCTTTCTGGAGTTTTCTGTCTGTGACTGTTAGCAGTTCCAGGTTGGATTTTTCTGCAGCACCATGTCTGGTATATATAAGAGACAACAAGGGAACTCACTAACATGTTGTTCTTCAAATCTCAAATTCTCTAGGCAGCCAGGCTTTATCTTTCCACCTTTAAGAGATTTTCTATGCTTGATTTTTGGATTATATCCAGGGTATTTTAGTTGTAAGGGGTAAACCTGAGGGGAATGAGGCTCTTGCATCTTGGCAGAACTGTAAATCTCTGCAGTTATTTTTAATTCAGGTATTCATTTACTAATTCAAAAACATTTATTGGGCTTCCCTGGTGGCGCAGTGGTTGAGAGTCCATCTGCCGATGCAGGGGACACAGGTTTGTGCCCCGGTCCGGGAAGATCCCACATGCCACAGAGCGGCTGGGCCCGTGAGCCATGGCTGCTGGGCCTGCACGTCCGGAGCCTGTGCTCCACAACAGGAGAGGCCACAACAGTGAGAGGCCTGCATACCACACACAAAAAATTATTATTTACTATCTACTACACAAACTGTTAGATACTGGGGACTGGTATCGTTTCTGCTCTCATGAATAAAACATCTTAATGGGGAAGAGAAAGACAATAAATACATAAACAAATACATTAAAAATAGTATTTCAAATAGTTTTATGTGCTATGAATAAATTAAGAGAAGGTATAGGGATAGTAATTTCATTGGGGATGTGTGAATGCATATGTGGCTTTGCTAGACAAGACTTCTATGAGAATATAACATTTTAGTTTGGGTTTGAGTAACAGGAAGCTATGCCAGCTATGCCAATATCTGGAATAAGGGTGTTTCAGGCAGAGCAAACATCACCTACAAAGACCTTGAGAAGAAAATAAGCTTACCAAGTGTGAAGAATAGAAAGAAGGTCAGTGGGGTTGTAAGACTGTTGGGAAATTAGTCAATGTGATAGGCAGGAGCCAGTTGATATACAGTCTTAGAGGGCAGTGTAAGAAGTTTCAATTTTATTATAACTATGATGAGGAGTTTTAAGAATGGGAGTGATATTACCCACTCTATCTATCTTTCTATCTAACTATCTATCTATCTATCTATCTATCTATCTATCTATCTATCATCTATCTATCTGTATATGTAATTTAACATCATTATTGGAGTATAATTGCTTTAAAATGGTGTGTTAGTTTCTGCTTTATAACAAAGTGAATCAGTTATACATATACATATGTCCCCATATCTCTTCCCACTTGCGTCTCCCTCCTTCCCACCCTCCCTTTCCCACCCCTCTAGGCGGCCACAAATCACCGAGCTGATCACCCTGTGCTATGCGGCTGCTCCCCACTAGCTATTTTATGTTTGGTAGTGTATATATGTCCATGCCACTCTCTGACTTTGTCCCAGCTTACCCTTAGCCTTCCCCGTATCCTCAAGTCCATTCTCTAGAAGTTCTGAGTCTTTTTTCCCGTCTTGCCCCTAGGCTCTTCATGACCATATATTTTATATATATATATATATATATATATATATATATATATATATATGGTCTACAATCTACAGATTCAGTGCAATCCCTATCAAATTACCACTGGCATTTTTCTCATTTTATTTATCCTCTATGGGACTCTGTACTTCCTGGACTTTATTACTTATTTCCTTTCCCATATTAGGCAAATTTTTAACTATAATCTCTTCAAATATTTCTCAGTTCCTTTCTTTTTCTCTTCTTCTTCTGGGAGCCCTATAGTTCAAATGTTGGTGCATTTAATGTTGTCCCTGGAGGTCTCTGAGACTGTCCTCAATTCTGTTCTTTCTTTTTTCTTTATTCTGCTCTGCAGTAGTTATTTCCACTATTTTATCTTCCAGGTCACTCATCCGTTCTGCTGCCTTATTTATTCTGCTATTTACCCTTTCTAGAGAATTTTTAATTTCAGTTGTTGTGTTTTTCATCACTGTTTGTTTGCTCTTTAGTTCTTCTAGGTCCATGTTAAACGTTTCTTGTATTTTCTCTATTCTATTTCCAAGATTTTTGATCATCTTTACTATCATTATGCTGAATTGCTTTTCAGGTAGACTGCCTACTTCCTCTTCATTTGTTAGGTCTGGATGGTTTTTGCCTTGCTTCTTCATCTGTTGTGTGTTTCTCTGTCTTCTCATTTTGCTTAACTTACTGGGTTTGGTGTCTCCTTTTCGCAGGCTGTATGTTCGTAGTTCCCATTTTTTTTTTGTTTTCTGTCCCCAGTGCCTAAGGTTGGTTCAGTGGGTTCTGTAGGATCCCTGGTGGAGGGGACTAGTGCCTGTTTTCTGGTGGTGGAGGCTGGATCTTGTCTTTCTTGTGGGCAGGTCCACTTCTGGTGTTGTGTTTTGTGGTGTCTGTTGCCTTATTATAATTTTAGGCAGCCTCACTTCTAATGGATGGTGTTGTGTTCCTGTCTTGCTAGTTGTTTGGCCTAGGGTGTCCAGCACTGTAGCTTGCTGGTCGTTGAGTGGAACTGGGTCTTGATGTTGAGATTGAGATCTCTGGGAGATTTTTGCCGTTTGAAAATCCATGCAGCTGGGATGTCTGTTGTGGACCAGTGTTCTGAACTTGGCTCTCCCACCTCAGAGGCACAGCCCTGATGCCTGGTTGGAGCACCAAGAGCCTGTCATCCACACAGCTCACAATAAAAGGGACAAGAACAATAAAGAAAGGAATAAGACAATAAAATAAAATAAAAGAATGTTATTAAAATAAAAATTAATAATTAAAAAATGTTTAAGTAATAAAAAGAGAAAGAAAGAAGAGAGCAACGAAACCAAAAGACAAATTCACCGATGATAACAAGTGCAAAAAACTATACTAAAAAAAAACGGAGAGACAGAACCCTATGACAAATGGTAAAAGCAAAGCTATACAGACAAATTCATACACAGAAGTGTACACATACACACTCACAAAAAGAGAGAAAAGGAAAAATTATATATATATATATATATATATATATATATATATATATATATATATCATTGCTCCCAAAGTCCACCTCCTCAATTTGGGATGATTCATTGTCTATTCAGGTATTCCACAGATTCAGGGTACATCAAGTTGATTGTGGCGATTTAATCTGCTGCTCCTGTGGTTGCTGGGTGGGATTTCCCTTTCTCTCCTTTGTTTGCATAGCTCCTGGGGTCCAGCATTGGATTTGGCCCCTCCTCTGCATGTATGTCCCCTGAGGGCGTCTTTTCTTTGCTCAGACAGGTTGGGGTTAAACGATCAGCTGATTCAGGGACTCTGGCTCACTCAGGCTGGGGGTGAGGGAGTTGCACACAATGCAGGGCGAGCCTGCGGCGGCAGAGGCCAGTGTGAAATTGCACCAGCCTGAAGCACGCCGTGTGTTCTCCCTGGGAAGTTGTCCCTGGATAATGGGACCTTGGCTCTGGCGGGCTACACAGGCTCTTGGGAGCGGAGGTGTGGAGAGTGACCTGTGCTTGCAGACAGGCTTCTTGGTGGCTGCAGCAGCAGCCTTAGCATCTCATTCCCGTCTCTGGGGTCCGCACTGATAGCCGCGGCTCGCACCCGTCCCTGGACCTCCTTTAAGCGGCACTCTTAATCCTCTCCCCTCATGCACCAGGAAACAAAGAGGAAAGAAAAAGTCTCTTGCCACTGTGGCAGCTCCAGACTTTTTCCCGGACTCCCTCCCAGCTAGCCGTGGCGCACTAACCCCCTTCAGGCTGTGTTCAGGTAACCAACCCCAGTCCTCTCCCTGGGATCCAACCTCCGAAGCCCGGGCCTCAACTCCCAGCCCCCGCCTGCCCCGGCGGGTGATCAGAGAAGCCTCTCTGGCTGGTGAGTGCTGGTCAGCACCGATCCGCTGTGCAGGAATCTCTCCGCTTTGCCCTCCACACCCCTGTTGCTGCACTCTCCTCCATGGCTCTGAAGCTTCCCCCCTCTGCCACACAGTCTGCACCCACAAAGGGGCTTCTCATGTGTGGAAACATTTCCTCCTTCACAGCTCTCTCCCGCTGGTGCAGGTCCTATCCCTATTCCTTTGTCTCTGTTTTTTCTTTTTTCTCTTTTGCCCTACCCAGGTACGGGGGAGTTTCTTGCCTTTTGGGAGGTCTGAGGTCTTCTGCCAGCGTTCAGTATGTATTCTATAAGAGTTGTTCCACATGTAGATGTATTTCTGATGTATTTTTGGGGAGGAAGGTGATCTCCACGTCTTACTATTCTGCCATCTTGAAGCTCCTCTCCCAATCTATGTTTTTAAAAGTTCTCACAATTTGCAGTGGAAAGGATGTGTAGTGGGAAGGCAAGGGTAAAAGTATGAACAGGGAGGAGGTTATTGCTTTTGTTGAGTTGAAAGTTGATAGTGGCCTGTACTTGGCTGGGGGTGTACAAATGTTAAAAATAGATTGATTTTGGATACATTTTGAATATACTACTGGTAGAAATTATGGTTGTATTGGAAGTTAGGGGTGAGGGAAAGGGAGGGCTGAAGGATGACTCTTACGTTTCCATCTTGAATAGCTTAACAGATGGTGATACCATTTGCTGAAATGGGCTAGAATGGAGGAGCAGCACATTTAGTGGGAAAAAGCAATATTTCTCCATTAGACATATTAAAATATGAATTTCCTTTTCTACATCCTAAAGACACAATACATTCTCAAGCTCCCTGCTGTCATATATGCTGTTAGTCTGGCATAGAATGTTTTTTCACCTATCTACCAAGTTTCTCCTCATCCTTCAAGGTTCAGCTGAAGTATACTCTCTTTGTTATTCCTCCTGATCCCTCCCAGTTATCTGGTTCTTCCATCTGCTTTCAGAGCACTTTACTTATAACTGTCTTCTGTACTGGAAAATGAGCTTGAACAGTTTATCCCTGTATCCTTAGTGTCTAACATAATGTCTGAATTTTATTTTTTAATTGTAACATGAGACTGGATGTAGGTATGGACAAGACGGCTGACTAGGTAGACCCTGAACTCACCTCCTCCCATGGGCACAATGAAACTGCAACTATTCAAAGAGCAACTATCCATGACAGCAACCTGAAGACTAGCAGAAATGACATGCTACAGCTAAAGATATAAATAAGGAATCACAAGATGAGTAGGAGAGACAGAGCTTCCATATAGTTGAGACCCATATTCCCTGGTATATGACCACAAAGGGAGAATAATCCCAATTGCACTGGTTCTTCCCACATTGGGCTCTCCAGCCATGTGGTCCTGCACCAGTAAGATGAGCCTCCAGAACATTTGACATTGAAGGCCAATGGGGCTTTTTGGAGAGACAGAAGACTGTGGGAAACAGAGACTCCACCCTTAAAAGGCACACACAAAATTTAACATGCTCTGAGACTCAGAGCAGAATCAGTAATTTAAAAGAAACCTGGGTCAGACCTGCTTACTGATTTTGGAGAACCTCCTGGAGAGGCAGGAGGCAATTGAAACTCACCCTGGGTACACAGACACTGGCAGTAGCCATTTGTGGGAGCTCATCCCACCAAGAGTACACTGGTGCTGGTAAGCACCATTGTTGCTTATTAGTGCTGGAACCTGGCCCCACCCATCAGCCATTTGGCACCAGTTCTGGGATGCTCCATGTCAGTCAGCTAGCAGAGCAGGGACACAGCCCTACTCACCAGCAGGCCAGCTTCTGTAGGACCCCCCATCCCGAGACCCAAGCCCTCCCGGGATTGGACCCGCCCACCAGAGGACCCAGGAACCAACCCCACCCACTAGTGGATCGTTACTAACCCTGGAACCCAGCATCGCCCACCAGGGCATGGGCAAGAGCCCCAGGATCCCCTGAGCCTAGTTCCTACCCATCCTTGTACTGACAACATCTCTGGGACCACCAAGGTCATGCAGCCAAAGATGCTGGGACCCAGCTCCACCCACCAGTGGGCTCTCATTAGCCCCAGGACTTCCTGGGCCCTGGCACCACCCACCAGTAGGACAACTTCAGATCCAGAAACTCTGGGTCCCATAGCCAGAGACCCTAAGACCTGGCTTTGCCATCCTGTTGGCTGGCACTAGCTCTGGCACCAGGCCTCACCCACCAGCAGGCAGACTCCAGCCCCAGGATCATCAAGGCCCTGTAGGCATCTGTGTCAACACACAATGTAAACACCAGCAGCCTGGCACCAGCCCCAGGATTCCCTTGTCCCTTGCCCTATCCACCTACCTATACCAACTCTAGGGTACCCAGGGTCCTGCAGAGACCCACCAGTGTGTTGGCATTAGCCCTGGGTCATCCTTGGCCCTGGAGCTGGACACCAGTGGGCCAACACCAGCTCTGGGAACCCGTGCCCCACAGCCAGGTACCCCAGGACCTAACTCTTCAAGTCAGTTGACACCCAGGACCGAGCTTCAGCTGCTTCTGTGTGAGCACCAGCCCTGGGACCACGGCAGCCTTGCATCCAGCTGTGGCAAGAACCAGCCTGTCCTCTAGCAGGCCAACACCACCCCAGGATGTCCTGGGGCCCCACCCAACAGCAGGTCGACACTTGCTCTGAGATCCCTGGCACCAGAGCCAGCCACCATGGGACCTGGCTATATGCACTGGTGGACCAGCACTAGCCCTGAGATCCCTCTGGGCTCAGTAGCCAGTCAACCTATGACATGGCCACAACCATCTGTGGCTTGGCACCAGGACCTGGAATCCCCTGACTGTGAAAGCAGCCATACCAGGACATGGTCTTGATCACCTGTGGCTCACAGTCTCTGCACAAGGCAGTGTCTGGCAACCAACTGGACAGGGGTACAGTCCCACCTACCAGTGTCCTCACAGTAATCAGCCCACCACAACAGAAGGACCCACACAGCCCACATAGAGGGAACCCAGAAAGTATACTGTCTTTTCTCATTCAAGTTGTGATTTTACTGATTCTTGGTATGATGGAACTCTGAATCATATTAAAACAATCTATTTTAGGAGGCAGTAACCCTGTTTATGTTTAGCATAAGTCCTGGCATAACTTTGTGTTCCAATGGCAATGTAACTTTCAGAGACTTTGCTGTGCTCTTCAGTTTTGCTTGGTCTCTCTGGTGTCACTGAGGTTCCTGTTGACCTCTGCCAGAACCATTATTGTCTCTGGGTAGGAAAAGGGATTCTCCAGCTTACAGGCACAAAGAGTGCTTCTTGGGCTGCAGCTTACTATGTTGGGATTCTCCTTGCAGTTGCTTCCTAATGTCTAACTGGGGGAGGAGAGTCTCTGGTCAACAGAGATGAAGAGCAGCTTCCATGGTTACTTGATGTAAGCAAGGCTCCTCCCCAGTCCCTCGTTCCAGAGTCCCAGGCCCACCTGGGCTGTCCCTAGGACTCCTTTTTGACTTTGGGCTGCATTCTTCTAGGTTAGGTGTTAGGAAGATGATTTGTTGCTATGTTTCTCTATTCTTCTTCAGGCTGCCTTCCTCTTCTCTATCTTTTTGAGCCCTTCTATTGTTGTCTTTTTTTTATTATTTCCAAGGTTTATTTATCTCCAGAGAGAGGTGAACCTATGGCATCTCATCTAAACTGGAAGTCCAATTTATGTTTTTCAAACATCACTCTTCTGCATGGAGAATCAATTGTAGGAGGCTGGAGTGAATGTAAGGTTATAAGCAGGAGGCTACCACACAAATCCTGGTAACAGATGGTTGTGCTTTAGTCTGGGGTGGTAGCAATGAAGATAGAAACAGATGAATAAATTAAAGATATTTTGGAGGAAAAGCAAACAAGGCTTACTTTGCGATTTCTGACTTGAGCAATTGAATGGATGGAAGTGCCACTTAATTGTCAAAAACATCTCCTACATCCCCACAGGGAGAACACCCACTACAAAAATGCATACTTTTCTGTAATACATGGGCTTGAGCTTACATTCCCCAATCAGGAGCAGAGTTACACATTCAGAAAAAACGTATCCCCATCCCACCTACTTCTCCTTGTCTCAGATTCGTGACTGAGACCACCTTCCATTTGCATACAGATTACAATAATTGAGTAGAGTCCCCAGAGTGCACTGAGTTTTCAATAACCTTCACGTTAACAATACACCAACAGAGTTCTGCTGTTAAGTGCATTGATTATGCAATGGTTTAAATACTCTTATTTGATTTTATCACTAAAAATCCAAATCTTCTCCCTACTCCACACCCTGTTATGTTTCTGAGACTTCCAGTAAAGCTCTCCACAGAGCCATTGACCACAGTAAACCAAGATGAATGATGGGCTCTGGCCTGTGTTTTACCCTCCAACTTTCAACATTATTTAGCACCTGAACACCAGCTTTGTGGGTTTCTACAGTTAATCTGCAAAGTGTTGCTAACTAGGCAGACAGTTTTGCTGGAAAGACAGGAAAAGGAAAGTTGGATTCAATATGGGTAACAAATGATGGAGATTAGTGGAGTTTCCATGATATAGAAGGATGAAGCAGGTATTTGGAGTCGAATAGATGAAAGCTTGAATCCCTACTCAATTTTTAGCTGAATGACCTGGGGTAAAATCACTTACTCTCTATAATAATTTGTTTACTAAAAGGTAAAACAAAGTATCACCCTGATAGAACTAAGGGAAGTAAAATGCAATCAGGTATTAGATGCTTTGTAAAGTGTAAAGCACTATGCATTTCAGTTATTATTTTAACTGTCCCTGATGCCTCTTCCATTTTCCACTTGCCATGTAAAATGGTATTATGGATACTATAGTAAGAATGGGCCATCTTATCCCATCCCTAATCTGTGTCTTGTCTGTGCTCTCTGACCAAGGTTTTAGAGAGGCTTGAACTTGTAAGTGACAAAGGAATATTGCTTTAAATTACCAGAGGAAGGACTCTACCCTATAAAGAGGCCCCCAAAATTGCAAGTAGACCTCTCATACCCCCAACTACCAAAAGAGCCCATTAGATCTGTGCCCACCTCTCCTTGCCCAGTGTAAAGGTTTGAGCTTAGTTTCAGCCCTTTATTTCCCTCTGGCAACTTTTCTTTGCATTCAGAAAACTTTTGGCACTTATGGGTCAAAAGATGGTACCTACCACTCTGATTCTGAGGCTTCCTCTTGGGCAGCTTCTTCACTTCCAAAACACAAACCTGCAGGGTCCACAAAGGATAGGCAGACCCATTCTATGACCAACACTAGTCACCCCCACCAGTCTCGCTGAGTGCTCTCTTTTTCAATAACAGTCACAACTTCCCAGAGGCCACAGAGACAATCAAATTCACCAAGTTCACTCTTATGGTGTTCTAACAAGCACTTTAATGTGTAGGATTTTCTGACTAAAACATGGAGAGGACACTCAACATTCCCTTCAGTGCAAATGCACCAAGAACTTGGAGTACTGCCTTCCTGAGGAGCTTTTGCCTCCAAAGGTTGTAGTTGCTCATGACAACAATATTCCATCTACCCACTTAACCAAAACAGTCCACTGCCAAGAAGAATCAAAATACAAGTTGGATCTTAAAATCCCACCCCACCCATTCCCCATCAAGACTATGTTCTTAGTCCTAGTTTAGATTTGGATTATCATCACAGCTCACTTAGCCTCAGTTCAAACTGAACTTGCCTAAGTCCTGGAAAGCAGTAGAAACCTAATCAGTGAACCTTACTCTTGGTATCTACTTTGTGAGAGGAGTCAGTTTTTAGAAATTTCCAGACCTTCCAAGTGTCAGTGGGTGATATAATATAGCTGTTGAAATTTGTGATATTAGATACTAGGGGACTCAGCCCCAGGTGCCCAAGTGGAGTAAAGAAACTAAAGAAAAAGAAAGCATATCATTTCCATGTAAATAAATTAGTGAAGAAATACTCTTTTGAGTTTGATTCCCTCCTCTGCCTCTCTAAAACCCATTCCCCTTTGACAATGACAATGAGGTCAGCTGCTAGTCCATGACCTGCTGGGAGTGTGTCCCAGATGTGCAGTTCCAGGATCCAGCTGTTATTGCTTGAGAGACAGAAGCTTGAAGCTGTCATCCAGGATGGACCTCCTGTTGCGCCGTAGCTTTCTCTGCCGATGCTGGTACCACACCACACCACCAAGAGCCAGAGCAATGAGCAGGAGAGTGACACCCATAGCAATCAAGACAGAAGTCAGTATCTCGATATCCTTTACAGGGATCTGCATGCCCAGCATCCTCACATTGCTTTCTCCAATGTCTCTGGGAATTGCTACTGAAATGGAACAAGAGGCAAGTGGGAACCCTGCGATGGAGAATATTCTAAAATGTCTTATTTTATAGTCAACTCTGGGAGAGGAGAAATAAGGTCATCCAAATAGGACACAGGAACTATCCTTAGCCCTCAAAAGATCAGCCAATGATGACAGATACGGAGGTTACAGAGAACTAGCGTAACAAAATGTCATAGCTGAGAAAATTATTAGGAAGCATTGAAGCACCAGTCCCCCCATGGAAAGAGCTAACACTCAGAGTGAGAAGGGCCTTGACATATTTCTTTAAATATATAAAAACCTGTGATGTAGAAAAAAAAAAAAAGAATTGAATTTGGTTTGCGTGGTTCCAGAGGGTAGAACTGGGAGCAGTAAGTAGAAACTCCTGAGAAGCAGTTTGACTCAATTATCTAGCTTATCAATACTCACTTTGACCATTGGACCATGACAAGAGCCTGTCTCTGTGCTGTCTGGTCTCTCACATCTTTGCGTCATTATAACACTGATGTCACATTGATCTTTCTAGGTGAAATATCTAATTTTCTTAGTTCCTGGCATACAAACTTTTGATGATCTCCAATCAGCCTATGGAATAAAGCTCAGACTCAAGTCAGACATTGCAACTCTCACGATCAGGTTCTAACTTAGCCTACTCTTATTTACTATCTTCAGGGATAGCAACTCATTCTTTGTTCTACAGAATGGGTGAGCCTCTTCAGGCTTCCAAGACTTTCTCATGCTGCTCCCATTGCCTGAACACCCTTTCTTCTTCCTCACCATTCTATCCCTAGCTTAAACATTATATGTCTCAGCAAAGCTTTCTTCAATTCAGCTGTATAACTAACAATGGTCTTTCTTTTGTGTGCCCAAAGTATCTGTACTGTTTGTACTCCCACAATTTACTTCCTTGGGCTAAGTGACCTAATCCACCCTCACTTCTGGATTTCAGTCTCCTCTTTTATAAAATGGGGATAATAACCATACTTAATTCAGTGGTTTATTGTGAGGCTTGAGTGAGTTGATATTTATAAAATATTTAACATAGCTCCTGGAAGACATCAAATGCACAATAATTGATCCGTTGTTATTATTGTTTCCCCACTTTAAAAAAATAACATAGTATCCAGCACTGCAATTATTGTCTCTGTGTCTCATTCCACTTTTAGACATGAATCTCTTGGAAAATAGTGACTATGTCTTACTTTTTTGGTGTCTCTGGCAGTTAGTATGTGTTTGATGAATGTATAACTGGATGAATCAATATTCTTACAGAACTGAGAGAAGATGAAATATAATGAGTTCAAATGGAAGCTGGGAAACATTCTGGTTTTGAGTTTACATTCTACCACTTACTTCCCTTGTGACCTTGGAAAAATCACTTTCCATCTCTCAGAAAATATTGGGCTTTAGTAGACCACCAGTTTTGAGGGGTTTTCCTCACTGTTTAACGTTTTTAACAAACAAGAGCTTATGAGGATGTATGTATGTATGTACACACTGATATGTAAAAATGCACATACAAATGTATGCACAAAATATGTATATATAAAAATATATGTGTGTATATATATATATATGTATATATATATACAAATACATATACATATATGTATGTCACTCTGCTCTCTCTGCTTCACCTTACCTCTCCCTAATCCTCCAGGACATACCCTAGTCCCCTGGTTGACTGTTTATAAGATACTTAGATCATTAGGACCTTTCCAAACAGAGCTGAAAAACCTCCAGACTAAACTGAAAATCTCTAACATCTATTCTAGCCTCTCACAACTTTATGAATCTTTCTCAGTTCAGGTACAAATGAGGTAGAGAGTGAAAGCATTATTTGAACCCAGCCTGGATAGAACAAGAAGCTCTATTTTCTGGAAGTACAGAAATGGATGGTTCTAAAGTGTCAACTATTTAGTATTCTATAGATGAAAGATTAATTACCTGGTGCAGACTGAATGGCATTTGTCCTAGTTTCACACTGTCCTTGTGGGGAATTCATATCTGTACTATAGCACCTTCATTCACAACTCAGCAAGACCTTGAATTTTATTTCCCCTCATACATTAGTAAGAGGATAAGATAGCAGCCTTCACTGAGGATGAGGCAATTTTCCTCAACTCAGGAGGTTGGGCATGGGGGTCAGAGAGAATAAACCTGCTGAGGGAAGCTTAACTGGAAGCTTAACCTTAGATTCCTGGCTTCTGAAATCTTAAATAAATCTCAGGATGTTTTCTGCTAGTATTGAGGTCCACATTTCAGCCATATGAAACTCATCTTCTAGAGGCACTGAACTTTTCCCCAAATGCACAACATATATAACTACCCAATCTGTGTATCCTTCTCCCTACCTTTTCCAGTCTCTTCAGAGATGATGGTGGTAGTGCTTAAGTGTTCTGGAGGAAAAAGAGAAAAGAAGTTAGTCCTATTATTCTTCCTACTTATCCACAGGCTTGTTGTAGGAGGTTAGCAATGGTTGGAGGACTCTCTGTGATATAGTAAGCAAAATGGAGGTGACTGGAATTAACTGTCTTGTGATCAAAGTCAGTATTGGTATGTGGATTTGATTTTGAGCAGTGACACAAAATATAAGCAAGAGCATAGTCTTAGGAGTCCAAAAGGTAAGTCACCCCTCTGCCAAAATTTACATATTTATTGACACTTTATCCTCATTATTGCTCTTTTTGCCACCTTTTCCCAGCCTTCCTTCAGGAAGCCCCTGTTCTTTGTCAAACCTGCATCCCTACATATTCAACCTTTTTAGAATACTTCTTCCTCTTCTTGCTTTAATGAGGCTGAGCTCTTTTCTGAGAACTATACTTCCTTTATATCTTCTCAATACTGTTTTGAGATTATTTATTATTCTTCCCTTTTTGCAAAGATTCATCTCTTTTGAGGCTTATATTACTTGGCTAAAAAATCACAACCACTTCTTGTCACTGTTACCTAGCAGTTTTCATTCATGGAAGTCTTTGGTACGTGGCTCAGTCTTTCTTGTCTTCAATTCCCATCATAAGTGTCGACCTATCCAACACTTAAGCCTCACGGTTTTTAGACCTCTTAACTCTAACAAATTTCAAATATACTCCAACTCTATCAACCACTCTTATGGTTACATTGGGCTAATTATGTAGACTTGCTCCATCTCATAAGTCTAAAATCTAACAACAGCCTCCTATTTTCTCCATGTTCTAATGTTATTTATTCTATTTCACCTGTTATTTTCTCCTCTCATGAAGACCTCTAGCTCCTGGACACTTCCATTTTTCTCACCTCACCAGTTTCATCCTGTTTTTTTCTTCCATTCCTGGCCAGGCTGGACTCCATTGTCTATCACTTCAACTACTAACTTACCAGGAATATTATAATCATTTGCTGAAACCCCAGTAACTATACTTTCATTGTATTTTTTTCTGGTATTATGATGAATGCTGGTAGAGAAACATCACACAATTGTAAAGATCAGTATTCTTTGGGTCCAACTTCAACTAAGTCCTCAGTGCTGCTTGGCAATAATTAATTTATTTCCCATCACTCAGAGTAACTTTTCCCCCACCACCCAGAGTGGTTATTTCATAACCACTTTGCCCACTCTTCTAAAGCCCCTTACACTACCATCTATCTTTCATTCTTAGTAGATGACTCTGTCTCCTCCATCACAGATGAAACACAGATCATCAGACAGAAATATCTACCTTTTTGTCAAGCCTCTCACCCAAACCTACACATTGGTCTTTTCTGTTTTCTTTCTTCTTTTAGTAGAAAAAAATGACCTTACCCCACTCTAATATTTTTTTGTAGCTCTGACTTTCATCCCCTGCTTCTTCCCTGGGAAGCCCTTTCCAACAATTAGTCTTTTATTCCCTATCTGTCTTCAACTCTTCCCTCTGGTTGGCCTGTTAGCTTATATGTGATTGGAACAATATCAAATTAGACCATAGTCTGTCAAACAAACAAAAGGTAAATAGGTAAAATTTATGGACTGGCTCATTATTATAGAGAGAGGTAAGTTATTCTTATTCATGGAAGTTCCTTGATGATATGTATTGATGCAGTCTCTTATCTATTAGATGGTCCATATTTGACATGACCCGTTACTACACATGGAGAAAATCTATTGCTTTGGATCTATAGCATCTTGATGATATATCAATTCACCACTAGAGTTTGATTCTAAGGACTGACAGGATACAACAAAGAATTATGTGTGCCTGTCTGGGTGGTAGGGAATAGTACCACAGTAGTAACTGGAAGACACATTCTAGCAGTATGTGTTACCAGAGAACAAAGTTTTCCAAAGATATAGGAAATCATAATGTACAATTATTCGTCTTCCTCCCTGGGGGTAAATAGCAGAGTTGTATTTTCTACCCTGGTTTGCTAGCCCTGTTTAAATGTCTAAAGACATTTTCCCACTTTCTATTCCTGCTGACAGAATGTCAATGGCTGGGAATCCCAGAATACCTACCTCAATATAACCAGTTTTCAAAACAGCATGACTTAAAAAAAAAAAAAAGAACAGGAGAAAAAATACCTCTCTGGATTCATGTGGGTCCCTAGAGTTTCTATTGAGCCTCTTGCAAGGGGGATAATGATGAGTACTGGATTCAGGTTAAGAGACTTAAGAAGTGAGACTCAATGCTTTGATGACCCAAGGACACAAAATTCAACACAGCCTACTCTTCTATGTTATTGGTGGTGAACAAAGATTTATTGGTAAAGAAAATACCCTGGCTATTACGTCTCCATATAACAAATACAAGGAAAAAGTTTTTTCCATCCTTGTTAGCATCTGTCTGGGATTAGTTGTAATTGAAGGCTAATATCTCTTTCCAGCCTTAGACAATCCCCACAAAACAAACTAATTAAGGGGTGACTGTTGGAATTATATTTTTCCTTTTTATAAAAAAAGAACTCATTAATAAGATTCCTTTGAAATAGTTAATACCTCTAATAAACTCTAAAATAATAAATTTACATACAAATTAAATGTATTCAAAGGAAGCAAATCTACACTAAGCATCAATGCATACAGCCCAGCCAGGCTGAGTCAATTCATGTGAGCTCAACAAGTATCAAAGAAATTAGGAGGGGGCATGAGCAGGGGAGCAACAGGGAATGAGAAATATTGGTTGGGAGAACACTAGAAGGGGTCTGTTCTGTCTTCTTGGGATCAGAAGATGGATGCAAGTCACTTCTTGGATTATCTGGTTCTTACAGGCTAGATACAGTGCCAGAAGATATCCTAATTAGGCTTTACCTCTTTGGGACAAAACCATAAAGACAGTCTCCATGCCAGCATGGACATGGTCTGTAACATGACAGTGAAGCAGCCATGTCCCAGGGTTGCTGGTCACCATCTCCACAACCTCAAAGGTCCCTGGGAACAGATCCACCACGTCTGCCCGGTAACTCTCTCCACTCTGCAAGAGAGATTGTGGGTGAGAGAGAGAAAGTGAAGGGTAGAGATAGTCTCAGAACTTATAGGAATTAAAAGGCTTGGGTATCCACACCAGAGACATGGAATTTCAAGATTCACAGACCAGAGAACAGCTTAAAGATTCCATCTTATCCATCTCTTCTGTGAACCCACCCATACAAACTGACTCAACAGAGGAGACTCTCTCTCCTCCTACTTTTTCTTAAAGTGTCCCAAAGTAAAGTTCATTTAGTCTTTCATTAGGGGGATAAAAACTAGTATATCCATACATTTTAGCAGGCTTAAGCCTTGACCCCTAGGAAGGATCCACATATTTACTTTAGAAATGAAACTCAATTTAGTTTCTCCTCTATGCCACCACCTTTATCAGGACTTCTAAGTCTTTAAGTCCACATTAATGCCTACAACTCTGACCCCTTTTCCTAAGACAAAATTTCTTCTTCAAAACCCACATGTAGTCTCATGTAGGTCCTGAATTGAAGTTCAGGAATGGATTAAGGACTTTCAGAGATTGTGAGACACTACTCTGAAATTTCTTACTCAGGATGACTGCTTACTGGACCTCAAGTCCCTGACTGAGACCCAATTACATTTATTCCTTCAATCTCCTTATCACATAAATGAGCCATTCATTTCTTCTATATCATAGGGGAAAGCTAAGGCCTGGAGGGCAATGACTGACCTTGGGATACAAAGCCAAACTAGAATTCCCTGATCAATACTCCATGTACAAGACCTTTCTTCTTTTAACTGATTATTATCATGTTTCTTTTTATTCTCTTCTTTCTTAATGGATATCAAAGCACTCTGAGGGACTCAGCCTCTTTTCCAGCTCACCCGATAGAGAAAGCTCTCTGCATGGAAATGGACAGTGTGTAGGTCAATATCTTGTCCCATGGCCAGCATGTACCAAGCCACTCGTTCTCCTTGGTACATGGTAAGGCCCCTGAGGTTGGCATAGAGTTTTCCATTAATGGCTGTAAGAGAAGAAAACTATTTTATATCTCTCATTTTGACTTACCACTGCCACTACCCTAGAGCTAATCCCTATCATCTCTGATGATAGCAATACCCTCCTAAATTCTCTCATTTTTATTCCATTTGTCCCTCTCCAGTCTATCTTCCACATTGGTGTTACAAGAGTGGTCTTTCTAAATAACTAATATGATCATGTTATTCTGCTGCTTAAAATACTTTAATAGCTCCCTCCTGCCAAAAATATCAAGTCCATGCCTCCTTAGCTCAGCCAACAAGGTCCTTCAAAATACAGCCCCAAACTACCTTCCCAAACTCATCTACCATTATCTAACATATTTATTTCAATTAAGGTGATTTTTTCACCATCCCCCCCATATGGTCCCATATTCATGTTCTCTGTGTTCTTGCTTATGTTTCTGATCTTCCCTCCCAGAAATTTTCCCTACTTTTATCCATCTTTTCAAAGCCCAGTCATACCTTCACCTCTTCTAATAATGCTTCCCTGATCTAGTGCCTCTCAGCACCTCTCATTGCCTGCATTCCTTTCCACAACTAAACTCCTCCAGTACTGTCTGTACCACCCTTTGGAACTCACTAGAAACTGCCTTATACATTTACCTATCTTTTAATTTGTGGAATTTTATATCCCCAACTGGGTTGTAGGTTTCTATTAGGCAGGACATAAATGTATATACTATATTCCTTGTATTCTTCAGAACACCCAGCAGACACCTGAGCCTACAATAAATGTTTAAAAAAATACCTGTCACATTCTTGGAATTTATAATGATATTAACACATGGGACTCATCATCTGCCTCTTCCCAGGCCACATCCTATGCTTTAAAAACAACAAACCACTCATCACCATGTTAATTCACACTGTCAAGACTATGCCCAGGATACACACCCCCACTTTTCATGTTCTCACAGAGGGAAGATGATTTATACTCTACATCCCAAGAGAGGAAATAATGGAAGGAACATTTATAGCCTATTTACTCTGGCCAAATTTTGTATTTGAGAGAAGGGACTAAATACGCTTAACTCAGTCTGACCATAGAAAGTGGTGCAGATGGATTTGTTATTCCATCATGGGGAAGATTTTATCCCTGTGAAGGAGGAGGGTATTGTTGTCCCTCTACGTCAATGACAGGATGAAAAATCTATCCATTGTTGGGGTAGTATTAGTAAGCCCATTTTGTTGCAGAACTAAATTCAGTTTGCAAATTAGCTTTCTCAGTAAGTTCACATTTGATCTTAAGCATCTCTGCCTCTTGCTCAATTGGTTCAGGAATCTGGAAGTGAGAGAAAGGGTATTATTTGTTTGCCCTCAGACACCAACATTATTTTTTTTCTCTAGTGTCAGCACTCAGAGAGTTTTCAACAAATATTTGATAGGTAGATAGATTGATACCTGAAGAGTTTGGATGAATAAACACATAAACAAAAAGATGGAAATGAGCATTATCTAAACCCCTGCACTAGCAAGATCTGTGTCCTCTTTTCATTTTGGTTTTGGGCAATTTATTTCTCTGATTTGAAAGGAGCTAAAAAAATTCATTTTGTAAAGTTTGTGAATCACTGGATTCAATGTGAATCACTCATATTTCCATCAAGGGGAAATAGCTAGAATCTGTGTGACTATGAGATACTACTTTTGAGTTCCAGTAGAGTCACTATAAAAGCTGCAACTTATCCTCAAATCAAAGAAATACTACACTAGAAGAGATAGTGAGAAATCACTTCATACATTCTGCTGCACTTAAATTCTCCCTCTTCTTTGAGATTTTCTCTATTTTTTTTAAAGATACACAAATCTCTAGAACAAAGGAAGGCTTGAGTGCACAATTTACCCCCAAAATCCATTTGAGCATCAAGAAGCTCTTATTTGTATGTAATATAACCCAGTATGCTGCTCTCTGAAGCTCTCTCTCCAATCCTTCCATCTGTAAATTGAACCTTTGTTTTAAAAATAGATTAAAAGATAAGCTGTCCTTCATTTGACTATATTAGAATATATTGAGAAAACAGATCTCAGATCCAGAGTGGTAAGGAAATAAGATAATATTGAGAAACTAAACTCAGAATTTTTAAGTAGAGAGGCCCTAATCAGCCAGTGCACCAGGTACATTGAGGGTCATAAATGTCCATCTTGCCTTCTCTAATATGTTAAAATGTGCTAGTGTCACCACAGCAACTTTACAGAGTCAGCTTCCTGCTTTCTGGGCACTTGAACTAACGTAGACCACATTACCTATTTTATGTATGAAATATATAATACTGTAGTAGGAGACATTTCTTCTAATTTGTCCCCATTCCACTTTCCTATCCTTTCAGAAAATATGCTCCCTTGGGTTGTGATGGGCCTATCAGATACCCCCATGCAGCCAGTAGGGACTTCTTTGGAAGAGGGTTAGGTTCTTTTCTACAGACCATGCATTTTATTGCTCTCCAAGAAAGTCTCATCCTGTAGGTTAACATGGCCTGGATCCTGGGGCCCATAAGTTTCCACATTCTCTTCCAGATACCAAGACTGGTTCTCATCAAAAATCAAGAATAACAAGGCAAATTCTCGGTCCATGTCATGCCGTCCTCCATTGGGCTCTAGGATGCCCTTTCGGCAGATAGCCAAGGGTCCCACAAGGCCACTGTACATGTCCTAAGGATAGGAGGAAGAGGGAGAGAGTGAACTAGATGGAGTTGTTTCTGGGTGGTAGTGCTCTACAGAGAGACAGGCTAACATCCAAGCCCATTGTGCCCTCAGCACTTCATCATAATGTCTTGTATTTATAAGTACCTCATCTATATTATCTGAATTCATCCTCACAACAATCTTGGGACATAGGAAAGATATGCTATCTCACTTATGATTTACCTCTGCTGGACTATTCGTTGATCTCCAAACTCACCAATCATTTTCACAACACAATGCCTTTTCTCAGGCTGTTTCTTCTTCCTGTAATGCCCCCCCACCACCATATCCCTATCTTTTATCATACTGCTATTCAGCTTTCAAGGCTCAATGTATGTCTACCTATCATTATGTTGCCTTCTCCAGTTTCCCCCTCATTCATCCTCTCCTCCAAGCAGAAGTAATCACTCTCTCATGGACCCCCCACAGCAGTTTCTATTAAATGGTTTTATAGAGCTGCTAATACTATGCTATATTTAAATTTTATTCTGTGTATATATATATATATATATATATAGTTATATTTTATATATTTAATGTCAACGTTATGTTTATATTCATCTGTCTCCCACAACTAGATCATACTCTTTGAAAATGGGAACTGTATCTTACATTTGTATCATCCAAAGCATCAGGTAAAATGTAGTAGTCTCTCAATAAATGATAGCTGACATCTGCCTGTGGATGGGTGGCTACATAGATAAGCCCATTTTCCAGGAAACAGAGGCAGAATGACTTGCCTAAAGTCACTTCAAAAGCAAGACAGAACAAAATTTGGGCTAGAAACCCAATCTCTTGACAACAAATTCTAGGCTTCTTGAATGATAACATACTGCCTTATATTATCCAAGAAGAAGAAATAAGGAAGAAAATCCTCAGAACTAACATGTGATGCTACCTATTCCTTTCATCCCTCCTCCTAACTACTAGAATAAACCCAGCATTTGAGGAATTTCACCTGAACCCTGGACTTTAGTGCTGGGCTTCTTACTACATCTGTTTAATAACTTCTTTTTACTAGGCAGCCTGCCCAGTTCTGAGACAACTCCAGGAAGCCAATATTGTCTTTACCTTGATGGGATCCACTGCAGAATAATAGATCCAGGAAACACAAGTAGAATCATTGGGCCCAGGGCCAGATCTCTCTGGGATGTTCCACTGGTAAGTGAGAACCTCACCTAGAAGTGGTAACAGGAGTCTCCAGTTAGACCAGATCAGAAATTTCTCCCAGTTCCCGGGTATCCCTAAGAGGCTGTGGCAGGTGAGTCCCAGGACCTTTAAGATATTTCTCCATCATTTCCATATCAGTCTTCATTTTATTTTTGTGACTTTATTCTTATCCCTCCTGGGACACCCTCAACATCTCTTCTACTGTCCCTATCTTTAAATATTCAGGTCCAATACTCTAGTAAGGCAGTTCTGCTACTATTCTCCCTGCTTATAATGACCTTCCTTCTTTGGCTCTGTTTTGGTCTCCCTATCCTGCTGCTGCCTCCTAAATGCAGCTGTTTCTTCAAGGCTCTGTCTCTAGTCCTCTTCTCCTCTTTTTCCATACTGTCTCCATGGAAGATTTAAGCCATCTTTCTGATGTCAATTAATCTGCATGTATTGATGCCTCAAATACTTAGCCAGACTTTCCTTGTCATTAAGCTCCAATCCAAAATGGGCATAGAGAGAACGTACCTCAACATAATAAAGGCTATATATGACAAATCCACAGTAGGCATCACGCTCAATGGTGAAAACCTAAAGCATTTCCTCTAAGATCAGGAACAAGACAAGGATGTCCACTCTCACCACTATTATTCATCATAGTTTTGGAAGTTCTAGCCATGGCAATCAGAGAATAAAAAGAAATAAAAGGAATACAAGTTGGAAAAGAAGAAGTAAAACTGTCACTCTTTGCAGATGACATACTATACATAGAGAATCCTAAAAATGCTACCAGAAAACTACTAGATCTAATCAATGAATTTGGGAAAGTTGCAGGATACAAAATTAATGCACAGAAATCTCTTGCATTCCTATACATTAATGATGAAAAATCTGAAAGAGAAATTAAGGAAACACTGCCATTTACCATTGCAACAAAAAGAATAAAATACCTAGGAATAAACCTACCTCAGGACACAAAAGAATTGTATGCAGAAAACTATAAGACACTGATGAAAGAAATTTAAGATGATAACAACAGATGGAGAGATATACCATGTTTTTTTTTGGAAGAGTCAATATTGTGCAAATGACTCTATTACCCAAAGCAATCTACAGGTTCAATGCAATCCCTATCAAATTACCAATGGCATTTTTTACAGAACTAGAACAAACAATCTTAAAATTTGTACTGAGACACAAAAGACCCCGAATAGCCAAAGCAGTCTTGAGGGAAAAAAACGGAGCTGGAGGAATCAGACTCCCTGACTTCAGACTATTTATTTGTTTGTTTGTTTGTTTGTTTGATGGGATTAACAGAAACAAACTACTTTATATAAAATAGATATGCAAAGAGGATATACTGTATAGTACAGGGAATTATAGCAATTATCTTAAAATATCTTATAATGGAGTGTAATCTGCAAAAATATTGAATCATGATGCTGTATAACTAAAATTAACATAATATTGTAAATCAACGACTGAACATTGGGGACAGAGTCAAGATGGCAGAATAGGAGGATGTGGAGTTTGCATCTCCTCACAAATACATCAAGAATGCATTGGAACAATTCTCAGAGAGCACCTACTGAACACTAGTGGAGGACCTCGGACACCTAAGGGGACAAAAAAATCCCCGAGCAACCAGGTAGGATGAAGGAAAGGGGGAAGAAAAGTGGAAACAGGATGAGACCAGTGCCCCTGAGGGGTAGCTAAAGGAGAGCAGAGGTTCCTACACTCAGAAAAGCTCACTTACAGCAAGGGGAACAGTGGTGACAGAGAGGGACTTTCAGGGGATTGGGAGATTGGAGGGGAATGCAGCAACCAGTATGTGTAAGGCAGGACAGAGTAATACCTATTCACATAGTCTGTGCCACAGCCCTGCACACCCCAGCCTGAGTTGTGTGTAGGAGGGCTGGGTGCTGGAGAGTGAGGTTTGGAGAGTGGACCCAGGGAGGGGGTAGCTGTTGGTTGTGAGGAGACAGCCTGAGGCAGCAGGAGGGAAGGGCTCCATGGCCAGAAAAGTTTGCAGAGGAAGCCCAGGCCACTATGGAGGTGAGATGCAATTGTTGAGTGGTGTGCAAAGAGCAGGACTGCCATTGGAATGCCCTTTCCCACCCGTTTGGCTGGCCTCCTTGGGCAACATAAGTTGTGCATGCCTGAGCAGGCTCACCCACCCTGAAAACCAGGGTTCCCCTCACCTGCTCAGGCCTTGGCAAGCCTGCTAGGGACCCAGGCCTGAGCCCTACCCCTGCCAAAACCTCCTCTGGCCACATGAGTTCAGGTGGACCTGAGCACAACTCCCCCAAAGCATCCATGGGCTGTGTGGGTCTTGGCAGCCTGCCACCACCCCTGACAAATCTTCCTTTGTCCACGGAGGTCCTGGCAGGCTGAGCGCCACCTTTCTCCAAAGCCTCCTCCATCTGTGCCAGCCCCTGAAACCATGCCCATGGAAGTCTGCACCCTGGCTGGCCTATGCAAGCATGTGTGCTCCAGGCCAGCTTCAGGAGCAGATGCTGGTGAGAGGAACACAAGCAGAGGTGGGCATGACACAGCTGGTCCAGAGACCTACCAAGAGGTCTTGGAGGAACTCCTGGGGAGGTGGGGGTTGGCTGTAGCTCACCGTGGGTGCAGGGACATTGATAGTGGAGGCATCACAGAAGTTTCCATTTTTAAATTTTTTATATTTTTATCTTTAACTTTATTTTTTAAACTTTTAAAATTATTTTATTTTATTTTATCTTTTTGCTGTTGTTCTATTTTGCTTTGTTATTTCATTTTTATTTTTTCTAAAATATTTTTTATTTTTCTAATTTTATTTTTCTTTTTATTCTTTGTTACTGTCCTGCTCTTTGTTATTTGTTGTCCCTTTCTTCCTGTTGGTTTGTTATTTTGATATTTTTGTTTAGTTTTGTTTTGCTTTGTTTATTATTTTCTTTTGTTTTTATCCTTTTTTTCTAGTTTTGATTTTTTGTGTGTGTGTCATTTTTGTGTGTTTGTCTTTTGTTCACTCAGCTTTTCTTTTAGTTTGTTTTTTGATTTTCTTTTGTTTTCAGTTTTCTGTTTGGGTTAGTTTTGTTTTTATTATTGGTTTTGGTTTGGGGGCTCTCTTGTTCATTTTGGTGTCTTCTTGTTTTTTTGCTTTCCTTGGGTTTTTTTTCGTTGTTGTTGTTTGTTTGTTGTTTTGTCTTTTGTTTATTTTTATTTTTTTTGTTGTCTTTGGTTTTATTTGTCTGTTTGTTTTCTTTTGTTTGTGTGATTGTTACTTCTTATTTTTGTTGGTTCGGTTTTGTTTTTATTATTTGCCTTGGGCTTTGTTTGTCTGCTTTTTGTTTGTTTATTTGTTTTTGTCACATTGTGCAACTTGCAGGATCTTGTTTCCCAGGCCAGGGGTTAGGCCTGAGCCCCTGTGGTGGGAGCACCAAATTCAAACTGCTGGGCTATCAGAGAACTACAGGTCCCAGGAAATATTCATCACTGTGAGGTCTCGAAGAAGTCCTCATCTCAGCACCAAGACCTGGCTCCACCTAACTGCCTGCAAGCTCCAGTGCTGGACGCCTCAGGCCAAACAACCAGCAAGAGAGGAAAACAGCTCCACACATCAACAAAAATGAGATGACAGAGAAATATGCTACAGATGAAGGAGCAAGGTAAAAACCTACAAGACCAAATAAATGAAGAGGAAATAGGCAACCTACCTGAAAAAGAATTCAGAGTAATGATAGTAAATATGATCCAAAATCTCGGAAATAGAATGGAGACACAGAACAAGACAAGGATACCCATTCTCACCATTTCTGTTCAGCACAGTATTGGAAATCCTAGCCACAGAAATCAGGTAAGAAAAAGAAACAAAATGTATCCAAGTTAGAAGAGAAGAGGTAAAATTCTCACTATTTCTAGTTGACATAATACTCTATATAGAGAACTCTATAGTCTCCACACAAAAACTATTAGAACTAATAAAGAAATTCAGCAAGGTTGCATGGTACAAGGTTAATATACAGAAATTTGTTGCATTTCTTTACACTAACAATGAAATATCAGAAAGAGAAAGTAAAAAGTAATCCTGTTTAAAATGGTGTCAAAAAATACCTAGGAATAAACTTAACCAAGGAAGCGAAAGACCTATACACTAAAAATTATAAAACATTGAAAACAGTAATTGGAGATAATTCAAGGAAATTGAAAGATATCCCATGCTTTTAGATTGGAAGAATTAATATTGTTAAAATGGCCATACTACCCAAAGCAATCTACAGATTTAATGCAATCCCTATCAAAACACCCATGATATTTTTCACAGAACTAGAACAAATAATCTTAAAATTTATATGGAACGAAAAAAGACCCAAAAATTTCAAAACAATCCTAATAAAAAAGAACAAAGCTATACTTCCAGACTTCAGACAATACTACAAAGCTACAGTTATCAAAACAGCATGGTATTGGCACAAAAACAGACATATGGATCGATGGAACAGAATAGAGAGTCAAGAAATAAACCCACACACCTACAGTCAATTAATCTTTAACAAAGGAATCAAGACTGTACAATGGAAAGAAAGAAGTCTCTTCAACTAGTGGTGTTGGGAAAGCCAGATGGCCACATGTAAATCAATGAAAATAGAACACTCGAACACTTCCTCATACCATATTCAAAAATTACTCAAACTGGTTTAAAGACTTAGATCTAAGACATGAAAGCATAAAACTCCTAGAAGAGAACAGAGACAAAACATTCTCTGACATAAATCATAGCAATATTTTCTTAGTTCGGTCTCCCAAGGCAAAAGTAATAAAAGCAAAAATAAACAAATGGTACCTAATAAAATCTAAAAGCTTTTGCACAGCAAAGGAAACCATCAATAAAACAATAAGACAACCTGTGGAATGGGAGGAAATATTTGCAAACAATGGAACAAACAAGAGATTAATATCCAAAATATATAAACAGTTCATACAATGCAATATTGAAAAAAGAAAGAACACAATCAAAAAATGGGCAGAAGACCCAAATAGACATTTCTCCAAAGTAGACATACAGATGGCCAACAGTCACATGAAAAGATGCTCAACATCGTTAATCATTACTGAAGTGCAAATCAAAATCACAATGAGGTATCACCACACACTGGTCAGAATGGCTACCATCAAAAAGTCTACAAACAACCAATGCTGGAGAGGGTGCAGAGAAAAGGGAACCCTTGTACACTGTTGGTGGCAATGTAAATTGATTCTCTCTCTATGGAAAACAGTAGTTTCCTTAGAAAACTAAAAATGGAGCTACAACATGATGCTGGGCATATATTCAGAAAAGGTGAAAATTCTACTTCAAAAGATATGTTCACCCCAACGTTCATAGTAGCATTATTTATAGTAGGCAAGACATAGAAAACACCAAATTGCCCATCACAGATGATTGGTTTAAGAAGATGTGGTATAGATATACAATGGAATATTACTCAGCCATAAAAAAGAATGAAATATTGTCATTTGGAAAAACATGGATGGACTAGAGAATATTACACTCAGTGAAGTAAGTCAGACAGAGAAAGACAAATACTATATGATGTCATTTATATGTGGAATCTAAAATATAATACAAATGAATCTATATACAAAACAGAAATAGACTCACAGATATAGAAAACAAACTTATGGTTACCAAAGGGGAAAGGGAGAGGGGAAGTGATAAATTTGGAGTATGGTATTAACAGATGCAAGCTACTGTACATAAAATAGATTATGAACAAGGGTTTACTGTATAGCACAGGGAAATATATCTATAGCTATCTATCTATATATAACTGAATCACTTTTCTGTACAATATTGTAAATCAATTATACTTCAATAAAAAAATCAGAAATAAAAAAACTAAAATCACAAGTGAATGTAGGGATATTTTACCAACCTCACAGAAATAAAAAGGATTATAAGAAAACACCAAAACAATTATATATCCACCAATTATATAACCTAGATGAAATACACAAATTCCTAGAAATATACAAATTACCTTTCAATACTATCAGTTTTTGATTTCATGTATGTTGGAGTTCTGTTGTTCAATGTGTGCATATTTAGGACAGTTTTTATTTTATTTTTGAGAATTGATCTCTTTATTATATTGTAATATCTTTCTTATCCTTGGTAGATTCCTTAGTCTAAAGTGTACTTTCCCTGACAGTAGTATTAGCCATGTTAGAGTTTACATGGTACATCTTTGTCCATTCTTTCACTTTTATCCTATTTTTGCCTTTACGTTTACAGTGAATTTATTTTATATAACATATAGTTGGGTAATCTTCTAAAATCCAGTATCACAATATACATCTGTTTTTATTGGTGTATTTATATTTGTTTAAATTTAAAATTATTATTGCTATTGTTGAAATAAAATCTATCATATTGGTAGATTTTTTTTTCTATTTTTCTATTTCTTTTTGTTTTTTCCTTCTTTCTTGCTTTCTTTTGCATTAATTGAGCATTTTATGTGATTCCATTTTTTCTCTATTATTAATTCACTCTACCCCTTTAAAAATGATTTTACTTATTGCTCTAGAATTTATAACATATATTAGAATCTATCTTCAAATAATATTATATTGGTTACTATCTAGAAAGAGATCTTTGCAACTGTATATTCCCAATACATCACTTCCAATCATTGTGGCATTTTTTGTCATATATTTTATATTTGCATATACAAAAATACACTACATTGATAAAGTTTTCTTTTAGACAGTCTTTTGAGCACTAAAAATGAAAAAAAATTATCTTTATTTATTCTATTTCCAGCACTCTTTATTTCACTGTATAGTTACCACTTGCTTTCTGGTGTCATGTCAGTTCTTCCTGAAGTGCTTTCTTTAAAATTTCTTGTAATATAGATATACTAGCAATGAATTCTTATAGCCTTTTTTTCTGAGAATGTTTTTATTTTTCCTTATTAGTTTCACAGAATATATAATTCTTCATTGACAGCATTTTTATTTCAGCACTTTAAAAATGTTTCATTACTCTTTCTTGCTTTTATAGTTTCTGATGAGAAATCTGCCATAAGTTTTATCTTTGTTCCTTTGTATGTAATGTGCTTTTGTTCTATTTTTCTGGCTGTTTTCAAGATTTTTCTGATTGTCTTTGGTTTTAGTAGACTTTACATGGCATGACTAAGGGTGTTTGCAAGTGTGTGTGTGTGCATGTGTGTGTATGTGTGTGTATTTATTTGTTTGCTTTTGGTAATTATCCCCGTTGGTCTTCTCAGAGCTTCTTGATTCTGTAGTTCTATGTCTATGGTTGATTTTGGAAAAGTTTCAGCTATTATTTCTTTAAATCTTTTGCTTGTCCTATCTCTCTTTCTTCTCTTATGATTTCAATTTCATTTACGTTAGAGTGTCTGATATTATCACGCAGATCTTACATGCTTCATTCTGTTTCTTTTTCCTCTTTTTTGTCTCCTAGTGTTTCAGTTTTGGTAATTTTTACTGACCTATCTTCAAGGTCAGTAGTCATTTTCTCAGTTGTGTGAAGTCTACTGAAGAGACCAGAGAAGCCTCTCTCTCTCTCTATTTTTCATTTCTAGCATTTTCATTTGATTCTCTCTTATAGTTTTTAATTTCTCCACTGAAATTATCATCCCATTTTGCATGTTTGTCACCTTTTCCATTAGGGCCTTTAACATATTAATTGTAGATATTTAAAAATTCCTGTCAGGCAGATCCAACATCTATGTTATATTTGAATTTGGTTTGTTGTTTTCTTTGTTTCTTAGAAGTATGGGCTGTCAAGGAACAGGAAGCTGGTGTTCCCTAATCTGCAAATTTTGCTATCCTCCAAATTCTTTTTTTAAGTGAAAAGAATCTAGAAGTCAAAAGCTAAACTGTATGATTCAACTTTTATGACATTGTACAACGGAAAACCATAGGGATGTAGAACATAAGGAAAGTGGTTGACAAAAGTAGTGGGATTGGGGGAAAGGCTTGACTACGAAGAGGCAGCCTGAAGAAGTTGTTTTGGGGTAATTGAACTGTTCTGTATCTCGGTTATGGTGGTGAATACACAACTGTATGCATTTTCAAAATCCATGAAATTCTACAGTATGAGTGAATTTTACTAAATATAAAGTTATTTTTAATTAAAAAAATTCTAAAACAGAAGTATTAGTCCTTCCCTCTGTTAGAACCATGGGTCTTGATTAGGCCATGATCTGTGTGGTCAGGCCTTAAACTCTGATGGGTAACATATTTTTCTTTGGCTGAGAGTCATGCAAGTTATCAGATGATGAAGTACAACACATGTATGGCTGAACAATTAAAATATCTGGGACCCCTAAAATATTTATATTTGAAATGATTGTCACTTATACACAGAATTCTGCTCCAAGTATGGACAAGATCCTTAGTTATTTAAAAACATGGATTAATGGACCTCATCTACAATCATGATTGCTGAATTCTGAAAGTCAGGATTTTGGTGCATCATGGAAATTTGATAAATGCCTTGATTTCCATTTTAGGCTTTTTAAAAGAGTATGATTTCAATTTAATTTCACTGTAAAATATATTCATTAATGTATAATATATACTTTCTTTAAAAAGCTAAAAAAATTCTTATAGCATGGAAAACAGATCACTTCAGTCACTGTTGAAGAAGCAATTTTTTCCCTGAGCTACTGAAGCTTTTTAATGCTGATGGGAGTGACAGTGAAGGATACAGAAGTAGCCTAAGAGTTGAACATTGGCCAAAAGAAAATGGATTGCCCAAAAAGAATTCTCAACAACTAGATCGCTTATATCTGCTGTTGGAAAACTGCTTGCAAACATCTGGCTATTAAAGCAGACACAAAAAGCAACCCTCTTTACCAGAGGGTAAAGAAGCCTCATCATCACAGGGTTCTCAGGAGGCAGTCTAAGACACAATGTAGGAATATTCTGAACACAGTTCCTTTCAGGAAAACACCAAATCTAAATCTACTTATGGGAAAATTTCCTCTGAAAAGAGACCTGAAAACTGGCTGAGTGGTTCCTTCATATTGGCAAATGAGAAAAGGATCACATCGAGGCAGTAGGAGGGGCTGAGACATGGTCTTACCATAAATCCCGCCCCAGCTCAACAATCCAGAATTAGGAGGGAACTCACACAACCGAAGCTTCTCCCTGAGGAGCAAAGTGTTCATACCTCATATCAGCACCCTCCCCCTTTAATACCTGAACCTGAAATATGAAGCTGTAAAATATCTGGCTTTTTAAACCAATGGGGCTCATGTTCATGAGATCCAAAGCGATGTAGTGAACTAAGAAATACCTTCTAAATGGCTCATATGCAGACTCACTCGCCCCAGGGCCCAGCACAGACGTAACCATTCGAAAAGCACTCAGACTTTATGTCAAAGCAATTCATTGCTAATCTTAAAGCACTGACTTGAGGAGCAGGGGCATGTTTGGATAATCTCCATGGATGAAGATGCTGGTGGACACCATTTTCACACTCTCGCTCTAAAATGCTAAAGCTGACAAGAGCTATTTTTTCTCAATGGGCGCCACCTCTACCCACCAATTGGTGGGCACCATCTCTGTGCTCCCTCTCTCTCTCTCTCTCTCTGCCTTGATAAAGCTGGCAGGCACTAAGTCTTTTTTCCCTCAGTAAGTGCCACCTTCACTGTTGCCCTCTGCTACTGTCCAGAATGCCAGTATCTCCCAGAGGGAAGCTTTTATACATGTCTGGTGCCCCAGTTTTTATATCTGGTGCCGTGGTTTATGTGGCTGCAGCCCAGGAGTTTCCCCTTAAATGCCTGGCTCTGGTGACTAGGGGGGGCTTGTGTTCCTGGGTCACATGGGATTGTCACAATTGGAGAGACAGTTCCTGGAAGGCTACCATCCCTGGGGTACTGCACACAGAGCAGACTGAAACAAACCCCCAGTCTTTCCTTGAAAGAGGCCTCTTTGTTTGTCCTGGAGTTTTAGCTTTGTGTGTGGAGGGGAGGGCTGTCTTCAGGTAAGATAAAGAGTTTTCCAGACAAGCAAAAATCTTAAGAAGTTCATCAGTACTAAACAAGAAAACTAGTATGGTGGATAAAAGACAAAAGTAGTTAAAATAACAATAACTACAATAATTAGTTAAGGGATATGCAAAATAAAAAGATATAAAATGTGACATCAAAAACATATAATTTGGGGGAGAAGAGTAAAAATGTAGAGTTTGAGAATGCATTCAAACATAAGTTGTTATCAACTTAAAATAGATGGTTATAAATAGAGGTTGTTATATGTGTCGTAGTAACTACAAAGGAAGACCTATAGTAAACACACAAAAGATAATGAGAAAGGAATCCAAGCATATCACTAAAGAAAGTCACCAAACCACAAAAGTGAGCATGAGAAGAAGAAACAGAGGAACTACAAAACAGCCAGAAAATAAACAAAATGGCAATAAGTACATGATAAACATAGGTTTATCATGAACATAGATGCAAAAATCCTCAACAAAATATTAGCAAACCAACATCAACAATACATTAAAAGGATCATACACCATGATAAAGTGAGATTTATTCCAGGGATGCAAGAATGGTTCAGTATCCACAAATCAGTCAACATAATTATACACCACATTAACACAATGAAAGATAAAAATCATATAATCATCTCAATAAATGCAGAAAAAGCGTTTGCAAAATTCAACATCCATTCCTGATAAAAAAAAGCTCAACAAACTGAGAAGAGACGGAATATAATTCAACATAATAAAGGCCATATATGACAAGCCCACATATAACATCATATTCAACGATGAAAAGCTGAAAGTTTTTCCTTTATGATCAGGAACAAAACAAGGATGCCCACTCTCACAATTTTTATTCAACATAGCATTGAGTCCTACCCAGGGCAATTAGGCAAGAAGAAAAAATAAAAGGTACTCAAACTATAAAGGAAAAAGTAAAACGGCCACTATTTGAGGATGACATGATCTTATATATAGAATACTCTAAAGACGCCACCAAAGAACTTTTAGAACTAATAAACAAACTCAGCAAAGTTGCAGGACACAAAATCAACATACAGAAATCCGTTGTGTTTCCATACACTAATAACAAACTGTCAGAAAGAAAAATTAATAAAATAATTCCCAGTTATAATTCCATCAATAAGAATAAAATACTTAGGAATAAAATTAACCAAGGAGATGAACGACCTGAAAAATAAAAACCATAAGACAGTGAGGAAAAAAATTGAAGAATACACAAATAAATGGAAAGATCTTCACAGATTGGGAAGAATTAATATTGTTATAATGCTCATACTACCCAAAGCAATATGCAGATTTAATGCAATTGCTATCAAAATTTCAATGGCATTTTTCACAGAAATAGAACAATTCTAAAATTTGTTCAGAATCACAAAAGAATCTGAATAGCCAAAGCAATCTTAAGAAAGAAAAACAAAGCTGGAGGCATCATGCTCCCTGGTTTCAAATTATATTACACAACTACAGTAATCAAAACATTATGGTACTGGCATAAAAACAGATACATAGATCAATGAAATAGAATAGACAGCCCAGAAATAAATCCACACTTATATGGGCAATTGATCTACAACAAAGGAGACAAGAATATACAATGGTGAAAAGACAGCCTCTTCAATAAACGGTGTTGGGAGAACTGGACAGCTACATGTAAAAGAATCTAACTAAACTACTTTTCACACCATATACAAAAATAAACTCAAAATGGATATAGACTTAAATGTAAGACCTGAAACCATAAAAATCCTAGAAGAAAACATAGGTACTACACTCTTTGATGTTGGTCTTAACATTTTTTGGATCTGTTTCATCAGGCAAAGGCAACAACAAAAAAATAAGCAAATGGGACTACATAAAACTAAAAAGCTTTTGAATAAAAAACCCATTTTTCGAAAAGGCCACCTACTGAATAGGAGAATATATTTGCAAACAGTAGATCCAATAAGGGATTAATATACAACATATACAAAGAACTCATACAACTCAACATTCAGAAAAATGAACAACCTGACTAAAAAATGGGCAGAGGATCTGAATAGTCATTTTTCCAAAGAAGACATCAAAATGGCCAACAGGTACCTGAAAAGATGCTCAACATCATTAATTATTAGGGAAATGCAAATCAAAACCATGTTAGCAACTCATATCCATTAGAATGGCTATTATCAAAAAGGCAAGAAATAAGTGTTGGCAAGGATGTGGGAAAAAGGGAACCCTTGTGCATTGTTGATGGAAATGTAAATTGGTGCAGCCATATGGAAAATAGTATGGCAGTTCCTCAAAAAATTAAAAATAGAACTACCATATGATCAAGCAATTCCAATTCTGGGTGTTTATCCAGAGAAAACAAAACCCTTAATTCAAAAAGATATATGCACTCCCACATTTATTTCAGCATTATTTACAATATCCAAGACATGGGAACAACCTGAGTGTCCTTCAGTGGATAAAGTTGATGTGATATATACATGTGTGTGTATACACACACACACACACACACAAAATGGAATTCTATTCAGCCATAAAAAAATAAAATCCTTCCATTTGTGACAAATGAATGGACGGTTAGGGCATTATGCTAAGTGAAATAAGTCAGAAAAAGTTCAATACCATATGTTCTCACTTATATCTTAAATTAGAAAAAAACAAGCAAAAAATAAACAACAAAAAACCCAAGGTCATAGATACAGAGAGCAGATTGGTGGTTGCCAGAGGCATGGGTTAGGAGTTGGGCAAAATGGGTAAAGGCAGTCAAAAGGTACAAACTTCCAGTTGTAAAATAAATGTCATGGGGATGCAATGTAAAACATGGTGACTATAGTTTATAATACTGTATTGCATATTTGAAAGTTGTTATGAGAGTAGACGTTCAAAGTTCTCATCACAAGAAAAAAATTGTAACTATGCATGGTGACGGATATTAACTACACTTATTATGGTGATCATTTCATAATGTATACAATTATTGAATTATTATATTGTACATCTGAAATGAATATAATGTCAAATGGCAATTATACTTCAATAAAAAAGAAGCCTCATCATGCAAATCCAAGATTGCTGTTGTCATTACCGTAGATGAACAGTGTCTCTGGGAAATCTGTTGTCTGGGGCTTCAAAACAGACTTGAGGTTCTGTAATGCAGTGATGGGTACCTTTCAGGAGCCTGGTGAAGCAGACCTGATGGTTGTTTTTTTCTCAAAATCCTAACTTGTGTGCATATTCAATAAGAAGTCTCTATCATATCCAGATATATCCAGTTGACCAATCTGTTACAGAGTTTTACTGAAGACAGTTTTTATGATGTTTTGTGATCAACTTTGTAAAGTGTTCCGGTTTTAACTTGCGATCTTTTTGTAATGAATTGTTCATAATATGTTGTAGCTGTACTTAACTCAGCCCATCTTTCACTTAAGATAGTTGTTTACAGACATAAGTATGTGAGCATTGTTGATTTGGAGTTGACCACCTGTTAATATGCGGAAGAGATAGATGATAGTTCTTGATTCTTGTGATGAATGTCTCTATATGTTAATGATTTGTTGGTGAGCACTCAAGGTAATAGAATTGATATACATGTAATATAGCATGCTTCTGAAATACAATTTATTATTTAATCTAGATGTTTAACACTATTAGAATATAAGCTTTTCCAAGGGTGTAATTTTTCCATGTATAATTTACAGTCTCTTTAAAAAATATATATGGTGTCTGTAGAATGTGCTATGTGTATTTATAACAACTATTTATATATTATGGTGTAAGTATTTTTAAATTACATGTTTTACATAGATATGTGGGAAAACATTTTTAAGGTGTGTGTACATTTACAACTCTAACTACATGATACTTGTTTTTATAGTAGTAAAATATTATGCTGCATTATTACTTGCATAATCCTCATTTCACCACAAGTTAACCAACACTCTAACTTATAATACAGACACTAAACTAGGATTTAATAAAGATTTTAGGTTAAAATACAAGTTGTTCATGCCAGTATTCTGAAGTAGTAAGTACAGTTTTTCAACAGTGGTGTGATTGGTCTCATAATTGGGTTAGGTTTTTCCTCTCTACTAAGAAGAAATTTACTGAATACAGGAAAATTTGTACGCCATGTGGGAGTATGTATTATAAAACCTTTAAATTTATTTGGGGAAGAGGGGGAGGTGTACAAATTCCAAGCTTATCAGAACCTATATCATTTAATATGGTTTGGGGATTAGGGCATGTCTAGTATAACCATCTTGGAAAGTGGTTTTAAAATGATCCTTCAAAGTGGTTTTAAAATGATCCTTCTATTAAAGGTTTTAGTCATTTACATTGACTAAAATTTAAATAAATTTATCATCTTCCTCCAAAAAAGATCCATAGCAAAGGGTGAGAAAAGTTAGTTGTATCCCCCTTGAGATTAGGAAAAAGCTAAAGGTTACCACCACTATCACTAATATTAGAGATCCTGGCAAACACATATGTCAAAAAGGAAATAATGAGTAGAAGGATAAAATACTCATTTTTTGCAGAATCAACAAACTACAGAATTAATAAGGAAATTCAGGAAGCCTACCAGATAAAAGATTAAATTATAAAAATCAATAGCATTTAACTACATTAGCAATAATCAATTAGAAATATAATTCAAAATTAGCAACAAAAGCAATAAAACATCTACAGATTAACTTAATTAGGCATATGTAAAACCTTAATGGGGAAAATTTCATAACACTATGAAAAAAGTGTTATGTGTCTTCACAGAGAAGACTATCTGAATAAACGGAAAGTTATTCCAACAAGTGAATAATATAAAAATGCCAATTTTCTCTAAAATAATCTATAAATTCAACACAATACAAATCAAAATCATAGTTGGATTTTGTTGTTGAACTTGATAAACTTACTCTAAAATTTATATGAAAAAATAACACACACTTCAGTCAATCTTGAACAAAGGAGGCCTATCCTCCAAATATTAAGACAAATTTCAAACTTATAATAATAAAAATAGTATGATATTTTTGCAATAACATAATAACATACAAATACAGCAGAATGAAAACTTGGAGTCAGATCTATTTATTTAAAGAAAGTAAACAATGAATGTCCATCAACAGAGGAATGGATAAAGAAGATGTGGTACCTATATACAATGGAATATTACTCAGCCATAGAAAGGAATGAAATTGGGTCATTTGTAGAGATGTGGATGGACCTAGAGAGTGCCATACAGAGTGAAGTAAGTCAGAAAGAGGAAAGCAAATATCATATAATAATATGTGATATATGCTTGCATATATGTGGAATCTAGAAAAATGGTATAGATGATATTATTTGCAAAGCAGAAATAGAGACACAGACATAGAGAACAAATGTATGGATACCGAGGGGGAAAGGGGTGGGGTGGGAGGAATTGGAAGACTGGGACTGACACATATACGTTATTGATATTATGTATAAAAAAGACAACTGATGGGAACGTACAATATAGCACAGGGAACTCTATCTAATGCACTGTAGTAACCTAAATGGGAGGGAAGGCTAAAAGGGAGGGGATATCTGTATGTGTATGGCTGATTCATTTTGTTGTGCAGTGGAGGCTAACACAACGTTGTAAAGCAACCATACTCCAATAAAAATTCATAAAAAAAGAAAGTAAACTATAAAGGTGGCAAAAACAAGTAAAATGGGGAAGAGCTGAGTTGTTTAAGACATGGTATTGAGAAAACTTGCTCACTATATGGAGAAAAAAATTAAATGGATCCCTAGCTAATGGCACATAGAAAGGTAGATTCTGGCATTATTAAATATCTGAATGTGACAAAATTATAAATAGAAGATAATATAGCCCAATATCCTTGTGACCAGAGGTGAAAAGGACTTTATAAACAAAACTTAAAAAGCACAAATCATGAGGCCAAAATTTGATTACAAATGATGTTCTGTTCAACAAACAACACCATGAACAAAATGAACAGATGAATGACAAATTGGGAAAAGATACCTGCAATGTATAAAACAGACAAGGAACTAATAAGTAAAATATAGAAACTCTTGAAAATCAAAAAGAAAAATCTATCTAGAAACCCCAATCTATCTAGAAACCCCAGAATCAGAACACTTCTTACTCCTTTTACTGTATTTGGCTGGCCTGAGCTGCCATCATTTCATACCTGGATTAATCTAATTATCTCGGTCACTCTTTATTGTCTAACTCACTCCCTAAGTGATCTCATGCATATTATATCTTTAAATATCATCTACATGCTGATGACTCTTAAATTTCTATCTCGAGTTCACACCTCTTCTCTAATTTGGCTACACGTGTAGCCAAATACCTACTTGATATTTCCACATCTTAAACTTTATTTCAAACTTCTCCATTTCATTGAATGACAACTATTTCCATTGGTCCAGACCAAAAACCTTGAAATCATCTTTTTCTGCTTTCCCCCTCCCATCTCACATCTAGACCATCAAAATATCTCATTGGATCTACCTTAAAAACCCATCCTAAATATGACCACTGCTCATCACTTCCAAGCTACCATCATCTCATCATCTCTAAACAGAATTACTGCATTGCTTCCTAGATCATCTCCCTAATTCCTCCCTTGCCTACTTATAATCTCTCCTCAACACAGCAATCGGATTGATCCTGTTAAAATGTAAGTCAGATCATGTCGCTCCTCTGCTTAAAATCTTCCAATGGTTTCCCAATCCACTCAAAGTTCCTATTATGGCCTGTAAGACCCAATATAATCTGCTTCCTGCTCTTCTTCCACTTTTAACTTTCTGACCTTTTCGCCTACCCTTCTCCCTGTGGCCTACTCAATTCCAGAATACTAGCAGTCTTGCTCTTCTTGATCAGAACGAATACACTCTTGCTTCAGGGTCCTTACCCTTGCTGTTCCTTTTTCTTGGAATTTTCTCCCCTTCCTCAAATACTCTTTTCATAGTTGTCTCCCTATCTCCTTATATCCATCAGGTCTCAAATTAAACGTCATGGCCTCAGGAAGATTTATACACTTCTCCCTCCACCCTGTCACATTATCTTCTTCTGCTTCCTTCATAGAACTTACCAAATTTTGTAAATATGTATGTATCTATTGGTTTCTCACTTACTACCTGCTTTCTCCCCTAGACTGTAAAATTTATGAAGGCAGAGGTCACATTGGTTTTACTAACCAATTTGCACTGCAATATTTATTAGTGACCCCCCAATTTTTTTCATTAGACATTTGTATTTCTTCCTTCATAAATTTCCTGTCTATATACTCATTTTTCTTTTGCTACTCTTTAAAAGAAATAAGTTTCCTACCTGTAGTAACAATATCTTATGTGTTAAACATCTTTTTAGGGTCTCAAACTTAGAAAAATTTATCTCCACCCAGAATTCAGATATATTTTCTTTTAATTCTTTTATTTTTAAACTATTTTACCTTTAATCTGTTTGTAACTTATTTTAGCATATGGTAATAAACAGAGATCTAATTTTGTTTTTGGCAAGAGACAACTTGTCCTAAAGCCATATAGTCCTCTCTCGGTATCCATGGGGGATTGGTTCCAGGAACCACCATAGATACAAAAATCCATGCTTAAGTCTTTTATATAAATGGTACACTATTTGCATATAATCTACACACATCCTCTCATATACATTAAATCATCTCTAGATTACTTTTAATATCTAATACAATGTAAATACTATGTAAATAGTTGTAAATACAATGTAAATGCTATGTAAATAGTTCCTGGCCCATGGCAAATTAAAGTTTTGGTTTTTGAAACTTTCTGGAATTTTTTTCTGAATACAGTTGACCCATGAACAACACAGGGTTAAGGATGCCAACCTTCCACACAACTGAAAATCCACATATAAGGACTTCCCTGGTGGTGCAATGGTTAAGACTTTGTGCTCTCAATGCAGGGGGCCCAGGTTTGATCCGTCGTCAAGGAACTAGATCCCACATGCATGCTGCAAATAAGAGTATGCATGCCACAACTAAGGAGCCCACAATCCACAACTAAGGAGCCCGCTTGCTGCAACTAAGACCTGGTGCAACCAAATAAATAAATAAATATGTTTTAAAAATTATATAAAAAATGAAAATCCACATATAACTTTATGGTTGGCTCTCCATATTCATGGTTCCTCATCTGTGGATTCAACCAACCACAGACTGGGTAGTACTTTAGTACATATTTATTGAAAAAATCTGTATATAAGAGGACCTGTGCAGTTCAAATCCATGTTGTTCAAGGATCAACTATATTTTCAGTCTGTAGTTGGTTGAATCCATGGATGTAGTTGGTTGAACCAGTGGATATGGAGGGCTGACTGTATTGATCAATTTTTCCTTTCTGCCACTGAAATGCTAGATTTTTCTAATATTAAACTTTTATATACACTCAGCATTAGAGGCAAGAGGCAAGATTTCTATGCGCTTGTGATAATATTAATACAGGACCACAAGAATGTCTGACTTTTATTAATTACTCCTCTCCTTGAGGCTTCTGAAAAACTTTGACTTAAAGTCCTAAACAAAGCTTCCTCATTCCAGCCCCTTGAAACAGATAGCTTGATCTGCAGTGCAGGCATAACACAGAAAACCAGTTATATGAGTCTTAACTCATATAACCAGTTTACCCATTTGCAGGCACAGATCAACTTACCACATGGAAGAGTGAAATAGAGAGTGCTGAGATGAGAGAAAGAGTAACCCTGCCCACTAGTAAGGCATTGTCCAACAAATATCCTGGGTTCTGACTAATCAGGTTAATAACATTTCCTTAGTGAGGAGACCTAAGGAGGGAGGTAGAAAGAAGAAATGTGGGCTAGTATTGGAATAATTGTATTCCCACAGCTGTTGACAAAGGTAGAACTTTGAGTCTGTTTCAGGGATTTTTTTGTCCTATTAATTATTTTTTAACAGTACCATGCTGCTTTAATTATTGTACCTTTATAATATGCTGTAATATTGGGTTGTGCTAGTCTTCTCTCATTAATCTTTTTTATTAAAGAGTAGTTGATTTACAATATTGTGTTAGTTTCAGGTGTACAGCATAATTATTCAGGTTTTTTTCTGATTATATTCCATTATAGGTTATCACAGATATTGAATATAAATCCCTGTGTTATGCAGTATATCTTTGTTGTTTATCTATTTTATGTATAGTAGTTTGTATCTGTTAATTCCATACTCCTAATTTGTCCCTTCTTCCTTTCCTCTCCCCTTTGGTAACCATAAGTTTGTTTTCTATGTCTGTGAGTCTGATTCTGCTTTGTATATAGACTCATTTTATATTATTGTATTATTTTTTTAATTTCCACATATAAGTGTTATCATATAGTATTTGTCTTTCTCTGTCTGACTGACTTCACTATGTATTATATTCTCTAGGTCCATTCATCTCATTCATCTTTTAAAATACTTCTTGGATCTTCTTGTCCAGGCATTCCTTATTCTTCCAAATGAACTTTATATACAATCATTTCATTTAAGTATAAAAATGTCCAATTGTGCTTTTGATTAGAACTGCTTCAAATCTATAAATTATTTAAGGTATATCACCTCCTATTAAATAATGGTATTTGCAAAGTTCCATTCTCAGCTCAATGTTATTGTCGCTTTACACACTATCTCACTAGGTGATCTCACATATGACCATGATTTCAACTATCATTTATTGTAGTTACTGGTGACTGTTAAAGCTCCACATTTTTACAGATATTTCTTCCAAATTACAAACCCATACTCAAATTGAGTACAGCCTCCTATTTTTTTTTTTTTTTTTTTTGCGGTATGCAGGCCTCTCACTGTTGTGGCCTCTCCCATTGTGGAGCACAAGCTCCGGACGCACAGGCTCAGCAGCCATGGCTCACGGGCCCAGCTGCTCCGCAGCATGTGGGATCTTCCCGGACCAGGGCGCAAACCTGCATCCCCTGCATCGGCAGGCGGAGTCTTAACCACTGCACCACCAGGGAAGCCCAACCTCCTATTCTTTTCAGTGCTCTCTTTTCCACCTGGATGTCTTACAGGTACCTTATATTCAAGGCAATCAAAAAAAAAACTTAATGGGCTTCTCTGGTGACACAATAGTTGAGAGTCCACCTGCTGATGCAGGGGACACACGTTCGTGCCCCAGTCCAGGAAGATCCCACATGCTGTTGAGTGGCTGGGCCCGTGAGCCATGGCTGCTGAATCTACGCATCCAGAGCCTGTGCTCCACAACAGGAGAGGCCACAACAGTGAGAGGTCTGTGTACTGCAAAAAAATAATAATAAAATAAATAAATAAACTTAATATCTTCCCCCTCTAAATAAACAAACAAAAACACCCCATACTTCGTGCTTTTTTATCTTCTTTTGTGAGTGGTACCACCATCTAGGTGCTTAATCCAAAAAATCAGTTTGTAATCCTTAACTCTCTCTTATCCCCTAACACCTGTACAATCATCGTGTCCTATTGATTATCCATTAACATCCCTCAAACCCAACTAATTCTCTCAATCCTCATTTCCTACCATTTTTGTTAAAGTCATCATCATCACTTGTATGTACAACAACCTTCTAAATGTTTTCCCTGCTTCCAATGTATCTCCTTTCTCCTTTTACTCATTTATTGATGATTTTAGTACCTGGATCACCATCTTCCTTTCCACCCCAATCTCTACCACTCTTCTGAGTAACTTTGAAGTCTATATGTATGACTCATCCAACACTCTAGCCTTTCAGTCCCTTGATCTCAATTCCATTAACTTTCACTTCCACTTTACTTTAGCCCCTGGTCAAACCCCAGACCATCTCGTCACCTGAAATTGCTCTTCTTAAGTTTTAAAATCAATCCACACTCACTGTTTCTACTCCCAACTCTCCCAATTACTCTTTATTCCATTATAATCTGGCTTCTTTTCCCACCAATTTATGAAAAGCACCAGCCATTCCTCTGTTGCTATATCCAATGGGAAATTTTATGTTATCTCATTTAATCCCTCTGAGGAAGCTGAAACTGTTGACCTCTTCATTTTTGAAATGATCTTTTAAACATTTTCAATACAATCTTATCATGGTTTTTCTTCTAACATCTTGCTCACTTTTTCTCACGCTTACCTTTCAATTAGTACCTCCCTTAAAAGTTGGTTTTCCTCAGGGTATCATTCTAGGATTCCTACTGTCCCAATGAATATACTCTTCCAGGGTGACTGTGCTTATTTCTTTGCCTTCAATTACTACTTAAATGTTGATGTCTTTCACACCTATTCCTTCAGATCCTACATTTCTTTTGAGCTTTGGACCTTTATGTCTATTAGATATCTCTATTTCGTTGTCTTACAGACATCACAAATTCAAGAAATTCCAATGTGAACTCACCATCATCCATTCTTCCCCATCCCAAATCAGTTTCTGCCCATGTTCCCTATAGTGGTGAATGACATTACCATATATCTGGTTGTCCAGGCCAAAAATGTGGGAATCATTCCAGGATTTTCCTCCAAATATCTGGCTGTCATTCAAGAATCCTCCTTCTCACCTTCCATATCCAATTAATCAAATCCTGTTGATTCTACTTACTTGATCTTTTTAGAACCCATTCCTCAACATCAAATTTCTTCTTTTCTTCCACACTATCAATTTACCAATTTACCTGTATACTTACTTCTCATTTTTTAGATTAGTGGTTCTTAAGGTGTAGATCCTGATCCAGCAACATCAGAATCACCTAGGAAATTGTTTGAATAAGAAAATTCTTGAACCCTATCCCAGACCTACTGAATCAGAGGATCTGGGGATATTCCCGGAAATCTATGATTTAACAGACTTTCCAGGTGATTCTGATGCATGCTAAAGTTTGAGAACTACTGATTTAGATATCAGCTATCACCTACTCTGGGAAACAATCCTTGACCATCCAAACTTTAGATTAGGTACCCTATTCTACACTTCCATGGCACATTTTTAAAGCCCCGATTTAACAGTTAAAACTGGGATTATAATTACTGGTTTACTTATCTATCCTATTAGCCCAAGTTTTTTTTTTAGGGTATGAAAAAGTATTATTCCCCACTCTTTCTATAATTTCTAAAATTTCTCCTGCACCCAGTAAGGCTCCAGTAAGTGTTAATTCAATGAATGAATGCATGGAAGATAATGTGGTCAGGAATATGGTAACACTACATTTAGTATTAGAAGTTTAGTATATGACTGAAGTTAGGATTTAGTCTGTACTAAGAGGACAAGAACTTTATCTATGGCTGGGTTTAAGGATCAGTTTGTGGTCTGGTACAGGTCACTCTCTAGTCATGATTAGGAGCTCAGACTATAGCCAAGTTCAACTTCAGATCTAGAGAGGGTTAGAAGCTCAATCTGTACTCAGTGCTAATGACAGTATAAGGCTCCATGTGTGGCAAGTGTTGAGCATGTCTTTGATTAAACAAAAGACCTAAGGTGGTGGAAGATGGCAGAAGAGTAAGATGCGGAGATCACATTCCTCCCCACAGATATATCAGAAAAACATCTACACGTGGAACTGCTCCTATAGAACACCCACTGAATGCTATCAAAAGACTTCAGACCTCCCAAAAGGCAAGAAACTCCCCACGTACCTGGGTAGGACAAAAGAAAAAAGAAAAAACAGAGACAAAAGAATAGGGATGGTACCTGCACCAGTGGGAGGGAGCTGTGAAGGAGGAAAGGTTTCCACACACTAGGAAGCCCCATCGTGGCCAGAGACTGTGGGTGGCGGAGGGGGGAAGCTTCAGATACATGCAGGAGAGCACAGCAACAGCGGTGCAGAGGGCAAAGTGGAGAGATTCCTGCACAGAGGATTGGTGCCAACCAGCACCAGCCCGAGAGGCTTATCTGCTCACCCGCCAGGGCAGGTGGGGGCTGGGAGCTGAGGCTCGGGCTTTGGTCGGATCGCAGGGAGAGGATGAGGGTTGGCGGTGTGAACACAGCCTGAAGAGGTTAGTGCACCACAGCTAGCCAGGAGGGAGTCCAGGAAAATGTCTGGACCTGCCAAAGAGGCAAGAGACTTTTTCTTCCCTCTTTGTTTCCTGGTGCATGAGGAGAGGGGATTAAGAGCACTGCTTAAAGGAGCTCCAGAGACGGGCGCAATCCGCAGCTAACAGTGCGGACCACAGAGACGGAGATGAGATGCTAAGGCTGCTGCTGTCACCATCAAGAAGCCTGTGAGCGAGCACAGGTCACTATCCACACCACTCCTCCCGGGAGCCTGTGTAGCACGCTACTGCCAGGGTCCCGTGATCCAGGGACAACTTCCCCAGGAGAACACACAGCACGCCTCAGGCTGTTGCAACATCATGCCAGCCTCTGCGGCCACAGGTTCGCCCCGCATCTGTACCCCTCCTTTCCACCGACCTCAGTGAGCCAGAGCCCACAAATCAGTTGCTCCTTTAACCCCTTCCTGTCTGAGGGAAGAACAGACGTCCTCAGGTGACCTACATGGAGAGGCAGGGCCAAATCCAAAGCTGAAACCCGAGAGCTGTACGAAAAAAGAAGAGAAAGGGAAATTTATCCCAGCAGCCTCAGGAGCAGCGGATTAAATCTCCACAATCAACTTGATGTACCCTGCAACTGTGGAAAACCTGATTAGACAACGAATCATCCCAAATTGAGGAGATGGACTTTGAGAGCAAGATATATTATTTTTTCCCTTTTTCCACTTTTTGTAAGGGTGTACATGTATGCTTCTCTGTGAGATTTTGTCTGCAAAACTTTGCTTTCAGCATTTGTCTGAGGGTTCTGTCCATCCATTTTATTTATTCATTTTTTATTTTTTTTAAAAAATTTCTTAATAAGTACTTTTTATTTTAATAACTTTATTTTATTCTATTTTATCCTCTTTCTTTCTTTCTTTCTTTCTTTCTTTCTTTCTTTCTTTCTTTCTTTCTTTCTTTCTTTCTTCTTTCTTTCTATTTTTCCTCCCTTTTCTTCTGAGCCATGTGGATGAAAGGATCTTGGTGCTCCAGCCAGGAGTCAGTGCTGTGCCTCTGAGGTGGGAGAGGCAACTTTAGGACACTGATCCACAAGAGACCTCCCAGTTCCACATAATATCAAATGGTGAAAATCTCCCAGAGATCTCCATCTCAAGACCAAGACGCAGCTTCACTCAACGACCAGCAAGCTACAGTGCTGGACACCCTATGCAAAACAACTAGAAAGAAAGGAACACAACCCCACCCATAGCAGAGAGGCTGCCTAAAATCATAATAAGGCCACAGATACCACAAAATACACCACCAGACGTGGACCTGCCCACCAGAAAGACAAGATCTTACCTCAGCCAAGAGAACACAGGCACTAGTCCCCTCCAACAGAAAGTCTACACAACACATTGAACAAACCTTAGCCACTGGGGACAGACACCAAAAACAATGGGAACTACGAACCTGCAGAATGAAAACAGGAGACCCCAAACACAGTGGGATAAGCAAAATGAGAGGACAGAAAAATACACAGCAGATGAAGGAGTAAGGTAAAAACCCACCAGACGTAACAAATGAAGAGGAAATAGGCAGTCTACCTGAAAAAGAATTCAGAATAATGATAGTAAAGGTGATCTAAAATCTTGCAAACAGAAGTGAGAAAATGCAAGAAATATTTAACAAGGACCTAGAAGAACTAAAGATGAAACAAGCAACGATGAACAACACAATAAATGAAATTAAAAATACTCTAGAAGGGATCAATAGCAGAATAAATGAGGCAAAAGAACAGATAAGTAACCTGGAAGATAAAATAGTAGAAATAATTACTGCAGAGGAGAATAAATGAAAAAGACTGTAAAGAACTGAGGACAGACTCAGAGACCACTAGGACAACATTAAACACACCAACATTCAAATTATAGGGTTGCCAGAAAAAGAAGAGAAAAAGAAAGGGACTGAGAAAATATTTGAAGAGATTATAGTTGAAAACTTCCCTAATATGGGAAAGGAAATAATCAAGTCCAGAAAGCACAGAGAGACACATACAGGATAAATCCAAGGAGAAACACGCCAAGACACATACTAAGCAAATTAACAAAAATTAAATACAAAGAAAACATATTAAAAGCAGCAAAGCAAAAACAACAAATAACACACAAGGGAATCCCCATAAGGGTAACAGCTGATCTTTCAGCAGAAACTCTGCAAGCCAGAAGGGAGTGGCAGAACATACTTAAGTGATGAAGGAGAAAAACCTACAACCAAGAATACTCTACCCAGCAATGATCTCATTCAGATTTGATGGAGAAATTAAAACACTTACAGACAAACAAAAGCTGAGAGAGTTCAGCACCAACAAATCAGCTTTACAACAAACGCTGAAGGAACTTCTCTAGGCAAGAAACACAAGAGAAGGGAAAGGCCTACAATTACAAACACAAAACAATTATAAAATGGGAATAGGAACATATATATCAATTATTACCTTAAAGGTAAATGGATTAAATACTCACACCAAAAGACAGAGACTGGGTGAAAGGATACAAAAACAAGACCCACATATATGCTGTCTACAAGAGACCGACTTCAGACTTAGGGACACATAGAGACAGAAAGTGAGGGGATGGAAAATGATATTTCATGCAAATGGAAATCAAAAGAAAGCTGGAATAGCAATTCTTATATCAGACAAAATAGACTTTAAAAAAAGACTATTAAAAGAGATAAAGAAGGACACTACATAATGATTACGGGATCGATCCAAGGAGAAGATATAACAATTGTAAATATTAATGCACCCAACATAGGAGCACCTCAATACATAAGGCAAATACTAACAGCCATAAAAGACATTAGCATAATCATAGTAGGGGACATTAACACACCACTTTCACCAATGGACAGATCATCCAAAATGAAAATAAATAAGTAAACAAAAGCTTTAAATGATACATTAAACAAGATGGACTTAATTGATATTTACAGTACATTCCATCCAAAAACAACAGAATACATATTTTTCTCAAGTGCTCATGGAACATTCTCCAGGATAGATCATATCTTGGGTCATAAATCAAGCCTTGGTAAATTTAAGAAAATTGAAATTGTATCAATTATCTTTTCTGACTACAACACTATGAGATTAGATATCAATTACAGGAAAAGATCTGTAAAAAATACAAACACAAGGAGGCTAAAAAATACACTACTTAATAACAAAGTGATCACTGAAGAAACAAAGAGGCAATCAAAAAATACCTAGAAGCAAATAACAATGGAGACCCAACGACCCAAAACCTATGGGATGCAGCAAAAGTAGTTCTAAGAGTGAAGATTATAGCAATACAGTCCTACCTTAAGAAACAGGAAACATCTCAAATAAACAACCTAACCTTGCACCTAAAGCAATTAGAGAAAGAAGAACAAAAAAACCCAAAAGTTAGCAGAAGGAAAGAAATCATAAAGATCAGATCAGAAATAAATGAGAAAGAAATGAAGGAAACGATATCAAAAATCAATAAAACTAAAAACTGGTTCTTTGTGAAGATAAACAAAATTGATAAACCATTAGCCAGACTCATCAAGAAAAACAGGGAGAAGACTCAAATCAATAGAATTAGAAATGAAAAAGGAGAAGGAACAACTGACGCTGCAGAAATACAAAGGATCATGAGAGATTACTACTAGCAACTCTATGACAATAAAATGGACAACCTGGAAGAAATGGACAAATTCTTAGATATGCACAACCTGCTGAGACTGAACCTGGAAGAAATAGAAAATATGAACAGACCAATCACAAGCCCTGAAATTGAAACTGTGATTAAAAATCTTCCAACAAACAAAAGCCCAGGATCAGAGGGCTTCACAGGCGAATACTAACAAACATTTAGAGAAGAGCTAACACCTATCCTTCTCAAACTCTTCCAAAATATAGCAGAGGGAGGAACACTCCCAAACACATTCTACGAGACCACCATCACCCTGATACCAAAACCACACAAGGATGTCACAAAGAAAGAAAACTACAGGTCAATATCACTGATGAATATGGATGCAAAAATCCTCAACAAACTACTAGCAAACAGAATCCAGCAGCACATTAAAAGGATCATACAGCATGGTCAAGTGGGGTTTATTCCAGGAATGCAAGGATTCTTCAATATACACAAATCAATCAATGTGATACAGCATATTAACAAAAAGAGGAGAAAAACCATATGATCATCTCAATAGACGCAGAGAAAGCTTTTGACAAAATTCAACCCCCATTTATGATAAAAACCCTGCTTTCCTCAGGGAAAGCAGGGAAAATTTCCTCAACATAATAAAGGCCATATATGACAAACCCACAGCCAACTTCGTCCTCAATGGTGAAAAACTGAAACCATTTTCACTAAGTTCAGGAACAAGACAAGGTTGCCCACTCTCACCACTATTATTCAACATAGTTTTGGAAGTTTTAGCCACAGCTCTCAGCGGAGAAAAAGAAATAAAAGGAATTCAAAACGGAAAAGAAGAAGTAAAGCTGTCACTGTTTGAATATCACATGATAGTATACATAGAGAATCCTAAAGATGCTAGCAGAAAACTAGTAGAGCTAATCAATGAATTTGGTAAAGTAGCAGGATACAAAATTAATGCACAGAAATCTCTTGCATTCCTATACACTAATGATGAAAAATCTGAAAGTGAAATTAAGAAATCAATCCCATTTACCATTGCAACAAAAAGAATAAAATATCTAGGAATAAACCTACATAAGGAGTCAAAATACCTGTACACAGAAAATTATAACACACTGAATAAAGAAATTAAAGATGATACAAACAGATGGAGAGATATACAATGTTCTTGGATTAGAAGAATCAATATTGTGGAAATGACTCTACTACCCAAAGCAATCTACAGATTTAATGCAATCCCTATCAAACTACAACTGGCATTTTTCACAGAACTAGAACAAAAAATTTCACAATTTACATGGGAACACAAAGAACCTGAATACCAAAGCAATCTTGAGAAAGAAAAAAAAAATGGAGCTGGAGGAATCAGCCTCCCTGTCTTCAGACTATACTACAAATCTACATTCATCAAGACAGTATGGTACTGGCACAAAAACAGAAATATAGACAAATGGAACAGGGTAGAAAGCCCAGAGATAAACCCACGCACATATAGCCTCCTTATCTTTGATAAAGGATGCAAGAATACATAGTGGAGAAAAGACAGCCTCTTCAATAAGTGGTGCTGGGAAAACTGGACAGGTACATGTAAAAGTATGAAATTAGAACACTCCCTAACACCTTACACAAAAATATACTCAAAATGGATTAAAGACCTAAATGTAAGACCAGGCACTATCATAATCTTAGAGGAAAACATAGGCAGAATACTCTATGACATAAATCACAGCAAGATCCTTTTGACCCACCTCCTAGAGAAAAGAAAATAAAAACAAATATAAACAAATGAGACCTAATGCAACTTAAAACTTTTACACGGCAAAGGAAACCATAAAGAAGACCAAAAGACAACCCTCAGAATGGGATAAATATTTTCAAATGCAGTCCCTGACAAAGGATCCATCTCCAAAATGTACAAGCCGCTCATGCAGCTCAATATCAAAAATACAAACAACCCAATCCATAAATGGGCAAAAGACCTAAATAGACATTTCTCCAAAGAAGATATACAGATTGCCAACAAACACATGAAAGAATCCTCACCATCTTTAATCATTAGAGAAATGCAAATCAAAACTACAATGAGATATCATCTCACACTGGTCAGAATGGCCATCAACAAAAAATCTAGAAACAATTAATTCTGGAGAGGGTGTGGAGAAATGGGAACACTCTTGCACTGCTGGTGGGAATGTGAATTGGTTCAGCCACTATGGAGAACAGTATGGAAGTTCCTTAAAAAACTACAAATAGAACTACCATATGACCCAGCAATCCCACTACTGGGCATATACCCTGAGAAAACCATAATTCTAAAAGAGTCATGTACCAAAATGTTCATTGCAGCTCTATTTACAATAGCCCAGAGATGGAAACAACCTAAGTGTCCATCATCAGATGAATGGATAAAGAAGATGTGGCACATATATACAATGGAATATTAGTCAGCCATGAAAAGAAACGAAATTGAGCTATTTGTAATGAGGTGGATAGACCTCGAGTCTGTCATACAGAGTGAAGTAAGTCAGAAAGAGAAAGACAAATACTGTATGCTAACATATATATATATATATATATGGAATTTAAGAAAAAATATGTCATGAAGAACCTATGGGTAAGACAGGAATAAAGACACAGACCTACTAGAGAATGGACTTGAGGATATAGGGAGGGGGAAGTGTAAGCTGTGACAAAGCGAGAGAGAGGCATGGACATATATACACTACCAAACGTAAGGTATATAGCTAGTGGGAAGCAGCCGCATAGCACAGGGAGATCAGGTCGGCGCTTTGTCACCGCATGTAGGGGTGGGATAGGGAGGGTGGGAGGGAGGGAGACGCAAGAGGGAAGAGGTATGGGAACATATGTATATGTATAACTGATTCACTTTATTATAAAGCAGAAACTAACACACCATTGTAAAGCAATTATACTCCAATAAAGATGTAAAAAAAAAAAAAACTAAAAATAGAATTACCATACGACCCAGCAATCCCACTACTGGGCATATACCCTTAGAAAACCGTAATTCAAAAAGATTCATGGGGCTTCCCTGGTGGCGCAGTGGTTGAGAGTCCGCCTGCCGATGCAGGGTCCACGGGTTCGTGCCTCGGTCCGGGAGGATCCCGCATGTAGCGGAGCGGCTGGGCCCGTGAGCCATGGCCGCTGGCCCTGCGCGTCCGGAGCCTGTGCTCCGCAGCGGGAGGGGCCGCAGCGGTGAGAGGCCCGCGTACCGAAAAAAAAAAAAAAGATTCATGTACCAAAATGTTCATTGCAGCTCTATTTACAATAGCCAAGACATGGAAGCAACCTGTGTCCATCATCAGATGAATGGATAAAGAAGTTGTGGCACATATATACAATGGAATAATACTCAGCCATAAAAAGAAATGAAATTGAGCTTTTTGTAGTGAGGTGGATGGACCTCCAATCTGTCGTACAGAGTGAAGTACGTTAGAAAGAGAAAAAAAATACCGTATGCTAACACATATATATGCAATCTAAGAAAAAAAATAAATAAAAAGGCCATGAAGTACCTATGGGTAAGCTGGGAATAAAGACACAGACCTACTACAGCATGTAGTTGAGGATATGGGGAGGGGGATGGTAAGCTGTGACAAAGTGAGAACGTGGCATGGACATATATACACTACCAAACGTAAAATAGATAGCTAGTGGGAAGCAGCTGTATAGCCCAGGGAGATCAGCTCGGTGGTTTGTGACCACCTAGAGGGGTGGGATAGGGAGTGTGGGGGGAGCGAGACACAAGAGGAAGAGGTATGGGAACATATGTATATGTATAACTGATTCACTTTGTTTTAAAGCAGAAACTAACACACCATTGTAAAGCAATTATACTCCAATAAAGATGTTAAAAAAAAGAATAAAAAAATAAAATAAAATTTACATACCTTAAAAAACAATGTTTTGTGTATATATATATATATATATATATATATATATATATATATATATACACACACATATATATGTGGGGTATATATATAGTGTAATATTATTCAGCCTTAAAAAGGAAGGAAACCCTGTCACAAAATACAACATGGATGAACCATGAGAACATTATGCCAAGTGAAGTTATCTAGTCAGAAAAGGTCAAGTACTGTATGATTTTACTTACATGAGCTACCTAGGTCAAATCCATAAAGACAAGAAAGTAGAATGTTGGTTGCCATGAGCTGGGGAAGGAGGAATGGCAAGTTACTATTTAATGGGTATAGAGTTTCAGTTTTGCAAGATGAAAACAGTTCTATGGCTGGATGACAGTGATGGCTGCACAACAATGTGAATGTACTTAATGCCACTGAACGGTACACTTAAAATGGTTATGATAGCAAATTTTATGTTTGTTTTGCTACAAATATTTTAAATGGAAAAAGCAGGCAGAAAATCAGTGTTATAGTGACACAATGTGAAAAAGATTCATCCCACTGCTGCTGGCTTGAAGCTGGGGGAATCGGGTGTGAGCCAAGGAATGTGGGTGACCTCTAGAAGCTGGAAAGGACAAGGAAATGGATTCTCCCCTAGATTCTCTAGAAAAAACACAGGCCCTGCCAAAACCTTGATTCTAGTCCAGGAAGACCCATGTCAGACCTCTGACCTACAGAACCAGAAGATAATAAATTTGTATTATTTTAAGCCACACACACACACACACACAAGACCTTAGGTGAACAGTCTGTTCTGAGATTGAAAAACTGAGTGTTTCATAGGGACAGATTCAGACTGGGGCTTAGTTCTGGTTAATATTCCTGTTTCTGTTCGCTAAGGACATATATATATATATATATATATATATATATATATATATATATATATAGTTTTTAAAGGAACAAGCCAGAGAGCTGAAACAGAGATGCTTCACGTGTTCCTTCACTAAGTGTTCCCACTCACCAGGCTCAGCAGCCAGTGGCCAGCCGGTGCTAGATTCTAGCACTCCATGGGCATGCACAGAGTAGGGCCGGCTGGCATTGTTCTTGAATACCACAGTTAGAATATCACCAACCTCTCCTCTGATAAGTGGACCTGGTATACACAAAAGAAGAAAAAGTCTCATTAGTAGAATAGTGGAACAGGGACATTAAAGACATTAAAAAAGGGATATATATACATAGGAGTTCCCTAGATTTAGGAGTTTGCCCGGAGAAAGGGTCCCAAAACTGAAAGTCATGACTGACTCCATTTTTAAATTCAGAAGTCCTTGAGTTGATACTGCTACCCACAGGATAAAGGTACTTCAACAAGATTATGCCTCCAATTATCCCTACTTTTCCCACTCCAACTCTGTATAACAGCCCAAGTTTCTAGATATTCAGGGCTCTGTGGAATAATTGTTGGTAAGGAGTGAGAGTTTGACACAGAGTACAGAATTGCTGGGTTCCCTTCAAGGACCAGTGGGTCCCTTCTGTGTGAAGATAAGAATGATGAAACTCATTGGCTCCTATGAAAGTGAAAAAACTACAGCAATAATTGCAAGGGTGTAAGTGTCATATTAGTTCCCTGTACCATTTTTCCTACTCTTTGATGTTCCTAAGTTCCCTTGCTTTTAGCATTGAAAAAAAAAATCATCACCCTTACAGATCCCTAGATATAGAGGCCTGGAAATACCTGGTTTAGGTTGCAGCAGAATTCATGAATTACCCCCATATGATTGCTTATTTTCATGGATGATTTATAAAATATGACCATAGTTCCACTATAAGGAAAACTGATAATGGGGAATGGAGAGGCCTTCCTGATATGACATGACCTCCCTAAGAGCATAACAGGTTTCTAGACACTAGGAGGGAAGTGGAATTCCCTTACCTAAGATTCCCAAGTGTTCCTCTGATCCAGTCCTTGGCCGTCGGACCCTGAATGTACCATCAGTGTATTCCCTGAATACAGCTTTCTTGTATCTGGAACCCAGGAGTCCATCTTTGTTGCTCAGGAAGATGTGACCATAACTAGAGGAATCCAAAGAGTGGCATCAGCACCTTGCCCTTAACCCCTCATTTTCAAGTATGGGAAATCTATGTCAGACCCAACCTCATGTCACAGGTATAAGAAGGTGAGGCCTATTCATTCTAATATCAGATTACACACTTTGGATGCATATCTGCAGTTAAAGATGGCATATTTCAATATTTATTTATATTTCCTTGTTTGCCATCATCCAGTTATGAATTTATAGTAAAATTAATCTGGTAAGAATAGAGCCCTGAACTCTAGCTCAAGCCTTAAGGATGTATTAGATGGAATTAGTCTGACAAAGAACAAGGTACAGGTGGTAGGAGAATGGAGAATACTAACTGCTTCTGTTGTTGGTGGATAAGGGGTAGGGAGAGGTAGGAAGAAAATGAAATCTTACAGATTTCTCATTATGGGATGTTTTCCTGTTTACAGAGAACTTTACTATTCATTTTATCATTTGATCGTCCCAATAGGCTGATGAGGTATGTATGTCCTAGAGGTGGAATCCAGTGATCTAGAGGTGACAGGGCTTATCTTCATTGATACTATCAGCCAGAAAGGGAGCCAGGGCTTGGATTAAAGGCTGCTCAAGTTCTTTCAACTATACCACATCACTTTAAAGATGAGTAAGCCAGAGTCCAGAAAAGGGACTTAATTTTTTCTAGCTTGCAGTACAAGTTAGCAAGAAGGCTTCAACCTTCAAAAACCAACAGAAAGATTGGCAAAGGGTAGTGAGAACACCAAAAATAAACTATAGTTGAAATTGCTAAACTGTACCATAATTTCCATTCTCCACTCCTTCCTTTTTAGTAATAGAATCACCTAGGTTTTAGCTGAGCACATGGCTACCTAACCAGAGATTACACTTCCTGGACTTTCTTGCAGCTAGGTATGGCCATATGAATAAGTTCAGGATAATGGGGTTTCAGAGAAAGTAATGTATTACAACTTCAGGTCATTGCCTCACAGACAATGCTGCTTGCCATGGATTTAGTGTCCATTTCTTGATAGCTGGGAGTGACTACAACTGGAAGAGATGTCTTAGTTCCAGAGATGAAAGCAAGTGTTATGGGTAACTAGTTAACCTATTGGTCCCGAACTGCTCATATTTGTACTTAAGCAAGAAATAAAATTCTAACATATTTAAGCCACTCTATTTTGGCTTTTTTCTTCTATACAGCTTAGCCTCTATCTTAATGACATTTTGTCAAGGGACATCTGAGCTTGGGGACATTCAGTCCCTTGAGTAAATTCCCTATAAAGTTTAAGTCCCAATATCAGTGCTTCTGGCTAACCAGAGGAAAGGATGCCAAGACTGAGAGCATGAGGATGTGGGCAAGGTTTTACTTCAGCTCTACAGTATAACAACATAGACAAAGCACTGAGTACCAGCTTACCTGTGTTCTAGTCCTTCCTCTAGATTTGTTGGTATCTTATTAGTTGACTTCAGATAAGTGCCTCCACAGCTCAGAATTTCAGTATCCTCCTCCATTTCAGTAAAATGGTCCAGAGTCTTTGAAAGTGTGATCACTTCTTTTCTGAAGCCTTACCTGTCCTTCTCAGACTGGTTGTGCCATTCTAGTTCCCAGCTCCTGTCAGGGCAATAGTCCCACTCCATCTCTTCTGCCATGATGTAGTAGATCCTTGCAGCTTGGTAATGTTGACGAGAGTTGGCTTGGTGGCCAGGACACTGGGAGACATTATAGATTGCCCTCATTCCTGCTTCTCTATGGCTGCCTGCCTGGCAGTAAATTTCAAATGTCCCTGAGGTAGGAACAGAGAGAAAAACCTGAATCAAAACACCCCTGTATAGTGTCTGAGGGAGTTCCTACTTCTCTCTAGGCATATTGCAGAGAGTGGGTAGTTTTAGATAAGGTTTTTCCATGCATTAGATAAAAGATTATTACAAGTTTATTGAGAGCAATGAGCACAGAGTTTAAGAGCTCTGGTGCCAAAGCTACATTGTCTGGGTTTAAAACTAAACCTGCCACTAGGATGACCAGCTCCTCCCTGTTTACCAAGGGCTTCTCTAGTTTTAGCACTGAAAGTCCCATGCCCCTGGAAACTCCTCAGTTCTGAGCAAACCGGGATGGTCAGTCACCCTATTTGACACTTATTTTCTATATAACCTTCAGGAAAAATTTAAGCCTCTGTATGTTTCAGTTTCCTCATGGTAAAGTGGGGAGCATTTTACTTAATAGGATTTTTTTAGAATTAAACACAATAATATGTAGATATTGCTTGGCACATTATAGAGTAAATGTTCAATAAGTGAAACTATAAGTAAGTAAACAAAGCTGTAATTATTATTTAAAGGAAGAAATTGACCAATTTTCTCCCTTCCTACCAAGTCTCAAAGAAATAAATGTGGGCTTATATATATATATGAATTTCTTGATCACAAGAATTCTTACATCAGAGAGCTTTGGAATGGCTTCCCCTAGGTTTTTTACAATGAAATATTTGGATATCAGTCTTAAATGTCTGAATTGTAGAGCTGCCTGGATCTAATCTCAAGATCCAGATTTCTATGTCAAGGACACATAGGCTCATAGACTATTGATCAGGAGAAACTAACTTTTTTACATTTTCCCCAGCATTACTTCCTTTACTGCTGACTGCCTATACCACCACTACAAATTCCTCCTAGCTTTTAAAGGCCTCTATGAGCTAGCTGAAAACTATTGATGCAATCCCACTTACCACTCTGTCCCAAACTCATCAGTGCTTTAACTAAATCTGTCCCTGATTGCCCCTCTCACATATCTCATTCTTATCTTGGAATTTTCACTCATGTTATTTTTACTTTTCTGGAATAGACCTGCCCATCCCCTTCCCCATAAATATCTATAAGTGTTCACTCATTCTCCAAGACCCAATTCATGCTTCATCTCTTCCAGAAAGTCCTCGCTGACTACTCTGGCCCACATTGGACTTTATGTTCTTGACCTCTCTACTCTTAAAACACTTTACATATAAATCACATGGTTAAGGACTAAGTGCTCCTCTCTTTAAAAAACAGTCCTTTCCACTAGTTTATAGACTTCTTGAAAAAATCTAATATTTTCTTTCCATATCTACTTTCTGACTTTTCAATTTCCCTTATACCCCAAATCTATTCCATCAATAAATCCTATCATCTCTTCCCTCACAGTCATCCTTCTGTTTCCACTCTCACTTCCTTAGTCAAAGCCACTATCGTCTCTCACCTGGAAAACTTCAATGGTCTCACAACTGTCTTCTCTGTTTCTCCCTCCCACCTCAAACATTCTCCAAACAAGATACAGGGTCCTCTTTAACAAATATGATCCAGAGCACATTGCTGCCTTGTTTAAATGCTCCATTCATACTCAGAATACAATTCAAGTTCCTGACTGTGGTCTATAAGGCCCTATATAATATGACTCTTGCCAACCTCTATGATTTCATATGATGTCAGGCTTCTCCTTGCTCACTACACTCCAACCATACTGGCCTTCTTTCTGACCCTTGAACAAACCACGTTTATTCCCACCTTGAGACATTTACACTTGCTTGTCCCTCTGCTTGGAATATTCTGCTCAGAGATCTTCATATAGCTCCTTCCTCCCCATTACTTAGATCTTAAATGTCACAATCTCAGAGTGGTCTTCCCTAAATAACTTCTCTAAAGCTCCAATCAGTTCATCACACCATTGTATTTTATTTCCTTCATGACATATATCATGATCTGAAATTATCTTATTATTTTATGTGTGTGTGTTTGTTGTAGATCTCCCCTGGGAGTAAGTATCATGTCTATCTTTTCACCTCTCTATCCCAGTCTTAGCACATGGAATGTGTGCAATAAATATGTGTTGAGTGAATGAATTTCTGTGCAAATGAATGACTGCATACACTGTCCAAACATCATAGCTTACGGGTTGGTATGGAGAAGAAAGTCTGATGATCACTGGAGGGAATGGGAAAAGATAGAAGCCTTTTTGGGAGAATCATATGACCTAGGACTATCACATCATCTCATATGGACATTGTTGTCCAAGGTGGTTCTTTTTTTAAAAAAAATTTATTTATTAATTTGGTTTCACCAGGTCTTAGTTGTAGCACATGGGATCTTTAGTTGCACCATGTGGGTTCTAGTTCCCTGACCAGGGATTGAACCCGGGCCCCCTGCATTGAGAGTGTTGAGTCTTAGTCACTGGACCATGAGGGAAGTCCCCAAGTTGCTTCTTTTTCAACGCTTTTCTGCCTTTGGCATATGAGTCTCCTCCTACCTCTGTGACCAATTTTTTTCTGTCTCCTTAACCTGGTTTGTCTTCTCCCTTCTACCACTTAAATGTTGATTTTTGCTTTAAGTTTTATTTCCTATAACTTTACATGCTAAAGGACTTCAACTATGAAAATACTCAAATCTCTCTCTCTAGCCTGGACTTTTCCTCCAATGTTTATATTTCTACCCACAGCTATCTGCTGTAAAGTCCACACCACTTGGACTTCACAAGAAATGTGAAGTAATAATGTGAAGTAATAAATGTTCTCTTTGCTGCTGAGAAATCTAACATGAAGTTGGTGGAAAATAGCACATTACAAGCTCTAGCCTCTTTTTCTGCCACTTTCCCTGGATATCAAAGCTCTAGTATCAGTGGTTCTTTCGGAAAAGCTGAGGTGTATTATTCGGGACATTTTTAAGTGCAAAATCATCATTTCTATTAAAGGTAATTAATATTTGAAATTAAAATATTATTAGAATTTAAAGCAAAGCAAAAACAGGATTAAAAATGTCACCGATAAACCCACAACACTCACACTCCTAGCATTTTGCTGCATTTTTTTCTGGGAATTTATTCTTCTGTTTTGTTAAACATAATTGTAAGCATCCAGCAAACAACATGTTGAATCTCCATGGTAATGCTTTAAGTCATCTGCAAAGCTGCTTAATTGCATATTTATATTTACCAATCTTCATTGCTACCCCTTTTTCTAGAATTCCAAAGCCAGATTCTGGTTCTGGCTTTTCCATTAACTTGGAAATTTTGTCCTGTCTTTGGGGAACTACTTACAATGGCCTCTCTCAGTCTTAATCAGAGACTAAACTCTCAAGGTAGAATGAAGGAGACTTCAGATTAAAGAGATTACCTAGGAGTAAGAATCAACAGGGGTTGATGAAGAAGGGGCAAGAGGAAAAAAAATTAGAGCTGACGTTCCTAACATGAGAAAATCATTTTCCCCCCTCCAGATCTCTGTCTCTTCCACCCATTAGCAAAATAAGTGAAAGATGATCTCGAAGGGGCTGTACCAGTTCAAACATTCTATGACTCGAGGATTGTTCAGAAAGAGGAGAGTTTGAAAGGACTGGAAAATGCAAAGGTAAAAAGAGCCTGGGCTTTTTCTAATAAGAAAACTCAGAAATCTTGACCAAGATTAACCTTTTAAGCCTTTACTGTTATAAACCCATTCACCGCCTCTCTTCCCATGTTTTTAAGCCATCTACAGTCACTCTCCTTGGGCCTTAGTGTGGCACAAAAATAATTTCACTCATCCAGAGTAAGAATGAGCCCCACAGAGGCATATAAACCTGGCTGGGTAGCCTGGCTAATTTCATAGGAAGGATATTAAACCTAGGATTTGACTTTGGGACCAAGGCTAGAGAGATGGGTCTTTCTTTCTCAGAAGTTCCCCACCCTAGCACTCACTACAAGCACTTAATTCTATTGTCCCTTTCAGCCCCATTAATGGTTATTTCTAATTTGCTAACAACAACTCTTCTTGACCAAGAAAGTATCCTAGGTAGATGGGGAGAAATGAGGACCCAAGTGATGTTTTTTGTCAAGTTTTTGTCAAACCCAGTGCCAGGCTGAAATTGTTAATTTGTCAAGGAAACTTCCTTTGTTTAAGGATTTTTTTCTCAAATATGAATGAAATTTACAGAACTAAAATAAAACTTTCGTGGGAACTGCATTTAACTGACAGATTTTTCTTACCAACACTATTGCCACCTACTGCCTGGACAAAAGAATATACCTCAGGCACTGCAAAGAGAAATTACTATATTTCTGTTTTTAGTATAGATCAATGAGACAGGATAGAAACCCCAGAGATAAACCCATGCACATATGGTCACCTTATCTTTGATAAAGGAGGCAAGAATATACAATGGAGAAAAGAGAGCCTCTTCAATAAGTGGTGCTGGGAAAACTGGACAGCCACATGTAAAAGAATGAAATTAGAACACTTCCTAACACCATACACAAAAATAAACTCAAAATGGGTTAAAGACCTAAATGTAAGACTAGACACTATAAAACTCTTAGAAGAAAACAGGCAGAACACTCTATGACATAAATCACAGCAAGATCCTTTTTGACCAACCTCCTAGAGAAATGGAAATAAAAACAAAACAAAATTAAAAAAATGGGACCTAATAAACTTAAAAGCTTTTTCACAGCAAAGGAAACCATAAACAAGATGAAAAGACAACCCTCAGAATGGAAGAAAATATTTGCAAATGAAGCAACTGACAAGGGTTAATCTCCAAAATATACAAGCAGCTTATGCAGCTCAATAGCAAAAGAACAACAACCCAATCCAAAAATGGGCAGAAGACCTAAATATACATTTCTCCAAAGATATATAGATTGCCAAGAAACACATGAAAAGATGTTCAACATCACTAATATTAGAGAAATGCAAATCAAAACTACAATGAGGTATCACCTCACACTGGTCAGATGGCCATCATCAAAAAATCTAGAAACAATAAATGCTGGAGAGGGTATGGAGTAAAGGGAACACTCTTGAACTGTTGGTGGGAATGTAAATTGATACTACCACTATGGATAACAGTATGGAGGTTTCTTAAAAAACTAAAAATAGAACTACCATACGACCCAGCAATCCCACTACTGGGTATATACCGTGTGAAAACCGTAATTCAAAAATAATCGTGTACCACAATGTTCACTGCAGCACTATTTACAATAGCCAGGACATGGAAGCAAACTAAGTGTCCATCGACAGATGAATGGATAAAGAAGATGTGGCACATATATACAATGGAATATTACTCAGCCATAAAACGAAACGAAATTGGGTTATTTGTAGTGAGGTGCATGGACCTAGATTTTGTCATACAGAGTGAAGTAAGTCATAAAGAGAAAAAAATTACCACATGCTAACGCATATATATGGAATCTAAAAAGAAAAAAAAAGGTTCTGATTATCCTAGGGACAGGACAGGAATAAAGACACAGACGTTGAGAATCGACTTGAGGACACGGGGAGGGGGGAAGGTTAAGCTGGGACGAAGTGAGAGAGTAGCATTGACATATCTACACTACCGAGTGTAAAACAGATAGCTAGTGGGAAGCAGCTGCATAGTACAGGGAGATCAGCTCGGTGTTTTGTGACCACGTAGAGGCGTGGGAGAGAGTCTCAAGAGGGAGGGATTTTGGAGATATGTGTACACATATAGCTGACTCACTTTGTTACACAGAAGAAACTAACAGAATATTGTAACCCAATTAAACTCCAATAAAGATGCTAAAAACATAATCAAAATATACAAAAAAAGAGAAATGACTGCTACGTTATGAAATATCAGACACAGATGGAATCTGGAGAAACATTCTAGTCAAATTTCATCATGAAAGAAGGATAGGGAGAGGGAAAGGGAGGAGGAGAGGGAAGGAAGGAGGGACAGAGGAAGAAAGAGAAGAAAGGAAGAGAGGGAGAGAGGGGGAAGAATGAACAAAAAATAAAAAGAAGGAAGAAATCTAGCCACAGAGAGGGGAAGTAATTAGACAAAAATTGGACAGCAAGTTAATGAAAGAGCCTGGACTAGAAGTTCCTGTGTTCTGATTCCTAGGCTGCAAATGTTACAGCACACTTCGCCCCCCACTCCCACCAGAAGTTTGCAAAACTCCTCACAGAATATCAGAATTGGAAGCACTTATAGGTACATCTCATGGACCTCTTTTCCAGTGCAAGAGTTAAATCTATAGAATCTCTACATGGCCAAGGGTCTATGCAACCAAGTCTACCCTCTGCCTATACAAGAATTGCCCTGATACTGGGCAGCATCCCTACTTCTCTCCTGTTGTTTCAGAAAAGAGCTTCCTCAGCTCTTTATTCTGCCTGCAACTGAGAAGAGAATCCAAATAACCAAAACATGGAGTACACATTGAGGAAGGAGAAGACACAACTGTTTTGAAAAGTTCACAAGTACCCTCAACATGACTTTCCTTTTCTCTTCACCAGCCCCCCACCTCACCCAGTCCAATGCCCAATAAAGTTTCGCAGCCTAGGGCCAGCTGCTAAAGCACTTACCAGGGTTGTCAGGCTGCATGATGGCCATAACAAAAGTGTGAGGAAAGAGCATGGCTGCACTCTTTCTCATGCCCTGAAGCTGCACAGTGTTGCCCTGGAACGTGACCCCATGCACATCAGTCTCTGTGCCCAGGCCAACCAGGTGCCAGGCCACTGTGTCACCCTTGCACATGTCCAGCCTGGGCAAGTTAGAGAACAGAAACCCGTTAATGGCTGGAAAACAAAAACACAAGACAGGATGGGGAGGTGAGACCAGACTACTTGGGCACCAGCCAGCAGCATGGCATCAGCTCTGTACTAAGTTTTCCCACAACTTGAAATTTCTGAGTCATTCTCAACTCCTCTGCCTTCTTCCCTAAGCCACTTTAGTTCTACTTATGAAGATCTGCCTCTTGGGATGAGGGGCCTATTGTCCTTTCTGGCTTTACCTGCTGCCCCTCCTCCACCATACTTCACATCCTGGCAAAACTGAACTACTCTCCACTCCCACAACTCTTTCACACACTTACACACACACACACACACACACACACACACACTCACACACACACACACACACACACGTATTAATCTTTCCTATTCCCACTTTCTTGAAACTCTTCTCCTTTGGATTCTATAGCACCAAATGTCCCTGGTTCTCTTATAACTTTTCTGAATGTTCCCCCTCCATCTTATACTCATTCTCCATGCCTCTGTAAAGTGTTGGAGTTCCCCAAGGTTCCTTCCTCAGCTTTCAATCTGTTTCCTCCTTTTCATCTTCACTCCCACTGCCTTATTTCTGGCTCTCAACATCTCTGGTCTGAACTCCCACACGAAAGCCTCCTCCCTGGTACTCCTACCTATATCCTATCCTCTCACTCTCTTTCACACACACATACACACCTTTATCCTGTGAGCTCTATTTGCCTCTGTATTCCCAGGACCTTAAACATGGTAGGCACGTAGAAAATACTTGTTGATTTTTCACAGGCTGTTCCCTTTGCCTGGAATAAACTTTCCCTCTGGTTTCTCTCTACAGCAAATTACTACATATCCATCATGCACTAGCTCAAATATCATCTACCCTGTAAAGCAGTTTTTGCACTCTTTCTGGCTTCCTTGAAACTTTTCTCCCCACAAAATTCTGAAATGTCACTTACCACAGAGTCCAGTGATTTAAGTACAAATTTATCTCCCACACTAGATTGACCTAGCATGAAGCACATCATTTTTTCCAAGCACCTCGCATGTTACCTAGTACTTATCAGTTGTCAAATAAATTCATACTGGAATAAACTTGGTTTGTAGACTGTATTACTTTTTCCAACTGATGTAACTGACTGGTAATGAGAAGCAAGAGATAGAGCCAAAAGACAACACACTCGTTCTTGACCCTCTCCCACCCTGCATACTCCGCTCAAAAATACAGGGAGACCTGCTTGAAGCTGATCCCTTTTCAATGTTCCTACATCCACTGGAACCAGCTTTAATGAGTAACTTTATTTGATAATCCCCTGGGATGCTGATGGAACCATCGCTAACTGCTTGATTCTGCTTCCCCTACCTATAATGTTTGATTGCAAAGTTATTCAGACTTCAAGGCTCAGTCAAGCACTTCCTTCTTCCAGGAATCCTTTAACTGGATTGTTCCTCATTAATGTTCTCCTTTTCTGAATGCTATGTCACTTAAAAGCTGTTCCACACAATTTAGCACTTAATTATAGTCTGTCTTGAATATTCTATAATTGTTTCATGGGTGTTAGTTTCATTTCATTGCAAAATGCTGAGAGTTCCTTACAAACTTGGACCATGACTCCCCATTAATTCACTCACCCACCCACCTATTCATTAATTTAGTAGTTCACTAGTTCAATAACTACTTACTATATATTAGACCATGTAAAAGATACACAGATAAACAACAAACAATACTCACCTTTAAGGAGACTATACTCTAGCAGAAGTCAAAAGGCACGTAACAAATAACTACAATATTTTGGAGTGTATGGAACTTGCTATTGAAAGAGTCTGATAAAAATACAATAGTAGTTAGTAAGAGGGTATCATCATCCTGGGACTTGGTAATAAGAAATGAGGAGGAGGTAGCTTTTGAGTAGGGCCTTAGAAAATGAGAAGAATTTCCACTGGCTAAGAGCAAAAATGTAAGGAGGGGTATTTCAAGTGGAGGACAAATCATTACAAAAGCATGGACTCAGAAGAGTACAAGGTATGTCTATATAGAGAAAATATCCCTATTTGGCTGGAGTATGGGGTTGGGAAGCAAGAATAGCGGGTGATAAGAAAGAAGAAGATAAGACTGGAAAGGTATCATCCCAGCTTACTCTCCTCATTCTCTAGTGGATTCTTTGTGTGCAGTCCTCATTTTACAGTATCTTTTTCTAGTGTCTCCCATACTGTGTAACACAGAACAAAGCACAAGAAAGGACTAAGTATAAGATATGTTGTCTTAGGTTTAATACCTTGATGTAGCTTGTCTCTTGGGAAGAGATGACCGATAGGATCAATGTTTTCAGGAATGGATCATGATTAAATCTAGGCTAGATTTTACTTATAATCTCTCAGTTGTAGCTTAGGGTAAAAGCACTCCCCATACCATGCATCCGATTAGAGTCTTGGAAACCCTTGAAATCCTCTGAGATCAGTCGGGAATCCAACATAGCAGCTGCTTGATTGGCATTGCTGTACCAGCTCTTGTTCTCATCCAACACAGTGAAAAGGAGAAAGAATTCTTTATCCACTCCTTTCTGTAGTCCCAGTGGAAGAAAACAGAGTGGGAATAACCACAGTTTCAGCAGTTGTGGACTGTGCAGCTCCAGAGCCCAATGATCCCTGATTATTTTCCATTTCCTTTTCCAAACACAGATCCAAGCCCATATCTCCTGCCTAGAGCTGCAGTTGCTTGCTGTAAAGTTTTTCCTCAGGTAACTTCAAATTGCAGGTGGGTGAAGGGGGTTAGAATAAAGTGATAAGACTGGAGGGGAGGGATGTATGAAAGAGGGCAGGGAAGAGGCACAAGATTGTGCACAAGATTGATGAAGAGGTACAGAGTGTGATAGAAGAGAGCCTGGAATCAATTAAGGGAAGGAGTGGGGAAAGACGGCTGGGAGATCGGGGAGGGGGTGGCAGAGGATTCTATGGGAATGGAGAAGCTAGAAAATAAAAGAAAAAATAATTATACTAATTACTAACTTACTATTATTTTATTATTAATTTTAGTAATATTATTATTATTACTGCTAACATTTACTGAGTCTTTACTAGGTATCAGACACTGTGCCAAGCACTTTATATGGATTATTTTAATTAGTGTTCACAGAAACTCAAGATACCTTCTTCTATTGTTAACCCTTTACTGTAGATGAGGAAACTGAGACAAAGAGAGGTTAAGTAATTTGCTCAAGGTTAAACAGCTAAGATTTATGGGCTGGTTATGAAAGAAGGCAAGAAAATAGTAGGGCAGAGTTAGGAATTAGGAGCAAGGTTTAAGGGCCACTGAGGTTAAAACAATGAGGAGATGTTGGGAGAATATAAAATAGAAAGGAATAGAGACTAAGGAAGATATGTGTTTGTGAATAAAAGAATAGCATGCAAGATAGCATGAAGTCACCAACTATTAATTTCTGATTCAATAACTTTTGTTTTTATTCCTTCACTACTAGAACCCAGTTCCATGCTTAACTCCTATTCAGCAACCCAACCTCATCATCTTCCCAGCAGGCTTTCCAGCCAGAAACCATGGCAATACCTGCTTGCCATCTGCACCCAAGGCACCAGCCTTGCACACAAGCAGGGGGCCCACCAGACCAGAATTTGTATCTCTTATGGGATCAGCAGCAGAGAAGTACATCCAGGTGAGACAGGCAGGATCCTGAGCAGTGGGGCCAGCATTGGGAGGGACTGTCCAGCGGTATGTTACTTTCTCAAAGGGCTTAGCCACCAACCCAGGGTGGGATGAGCCTATAGGAAAAGACATAGAATTCATTACTCACATTGGCTAGAGTGAGTATCATCATCTCCAAACAGTGAAGTAAAGATCATAATCTACAAATGCATTTTGGAGTAGCAGTAGGAGAAGCAGCAACATAAAATATAGAATATTAAAAAAGGTTCTGAGTAGGAGTCAAGAGACTAGAGTTTGGTTTCTGGTTCTGCCACTACTTGTGATATGAACTGGGGAAATTTAAATTTCCCTAGGTTTCAGTTTTCCAAACTCATAGGACCCAAGGATTGAAAGAACTTTTAAAACTTATTTGGAATATCCCTCACTTAAAAACATACATTCATCTCCTCTTGTAGTCCTACCTCTGCTTAAAAGTATCCAGAGATAGAAGACTCACTACCTACCATCATAGCCTGTTTAATCTTTGAATGGTTCTAACTGTTGAACATATTTTCCTCTCTATGTGTATTCATGTATGTATGGATGTGTATATGTTTTGTATGTATGTGTGTGCGTGTGTGTGTATATATGATACTAAGGCTGTAATTCCTTAAATAGACACAAGTCATGGTCAGGCAATTCACAGAAATTTTATTTTATATGTTCAAACCTATTAGTAATCAAATTAGTACAAGTGAAAATATAATTTTTTTGCCTGTCAAATTAACAAAATTTTACAAATTATAATAATCAGTTCTGGTGATAAGTGGTTCAAATGGCACTTACTCCTCTCACTCACCTATTAAAAGGGTAAGTGTAAATAAAAATAACCATTTTAGAAAAAATGTTGACAGAATGTATCAAAAGCCTTAAAAAGTTTATGTCCACAAAAAAAGTAAGATACAAAATAAATACTAAAAAGAATGTTCAACCTAATGCAAATAGAAATAACAGTGAGTTTTGTTGTTTGCTTACAAGACTGACATTTTGACAATGATTAAAATGGCTGCCCTCTGCTGGTGAGGTTGTAAGAAAATGTGTCCTCCCTCTTGGTAACTGTTGATGGAATTCCAAATTGATGTGACTGCAAATTTTTCCAGAGAGCAATTTGGACATAGGTATCAGAAATTTTCATGTGTGCACCCTCTGATATTATTCCACATCTTAAATATATATTCTGATGAAATAATCATAAAAGTAGGCAAAGAAGCATACATAAGGATATTTGTAGTATAATTTATCATATGGTGGTATAATTTAGGATAGCTTTAACTTATTTTTTCTTATTCATTCATTGTTCCTAACTCTTTAAATTTTAAAACATACAAAAAACCTTAAAAGATAGTGCGATAATTACCCTACCACTTGGAGTTGATTGTTAACATTTGGCCACCTTTTTTCTCTTTGTATTTTTTAAAATTTATTTATTTATTTTTACAGTAGGTCCTTGTTGGTTATCTATTTTATCACAGACTTGGCCATCTTTAATTTATCTAAATCTATGTGTATGCTTACTTTTTCTAAATCATTTGGAAGTGAAATGCAAACATAATGACATTTTACTTCTAAATACATCAGTAAGTATCTGCTATATTACCATAATAACATTACCAGACCTAAGAAAATACCCTAATATCATCTAACATCCAGACAAGGTTTGCACATTGCCCTTGGTGTTGTCTCTTTAATTCTTTTCCCTATGGCATTGATTTCTTGAAGATACTAGACCAGATGCATTGTAGAATGTTCTTTTATTCCAGATTTGTCTGTAAGTTTGCCCTTTATGCTTTCAGTATTTTTTGGTATTTTTGGCTTGAGGTTAGCAGGTGTTAATATTATTCTCAGGGAAAACAAGAAATTAACTACCCAATAATCCCACTTCTTGGATTTTTTCCTAAGCTAGTAGTCCAAACCAAATATATATATTCATTCATTGCAACATGATTTACAATATTAAAAAATAATGAAAGCAACCTACATGTCCAAATAATAGAAGATAAGGTAAAATCTATGTGTTAGAGTATTATATAGTCATTAAAATGTTTGTAAGATTATAATGACATAGAAAATGGACACAATATAATGGTAAGTGAAAATAGTAAGACACCAAACTATACAAAATATATCATCACAAATTTTTAAATATATAAATTTGTATAAACACAGAAAAATGTTAAAAGGTATATAAAATATATTGGCAATTTACTTATGAATGAACTTTATTTATTTTATAATTTTCCATGTTTATCAAAATTCCATAATACATGTACTTTCATAATCAGAATATATTTAAATATATTTAAAAGTAGTTGTCTCTTATTGATCCCAGCTCTGTCTCACTAAAATATCATACATTCATTCAACAACATCCATCCATGGCAGTTAATTCTGCCTTCTTTTCTCTCTTTCACTCCTTTATTTATTTGTACTCTATAGGTACCTGTTATTATCTGTAGCCCACATTACTTGAAACCCTGCCTGCTCACCATCATTGTACACAGTTCCCTCGGAGTCTTTCTCATAAAAGACCCCATGAGGCTGTATGCTGAATGGCTGGGAGGCACGGTTGTAGAAGATCACCTGGATGGTGTCACCCACCTCAGCCCGGATCACTGGCCCTGGAAAATGGGAAGGAGAGACAATGGTAATGTAAACAGGATGATCAGGTAGGATGGAAGTAGGAGAGGGAAGAAAAGTAAAAAAGAAGTGAAAAAGATAGAGAAGTTTTTCCTCTGCAATAAGAAGAATAATCTTTTTCAAGTATATTGCAATTTACAGTTATAAAAAGCACTTTAAAGTCCACCACCTCATTTTGGTCTTCAATCACCATTCAAAGGTATAAAAAGCAGATGATATCATCATTTTTCAGATGAGGAAACTGCAGCTCAGAGAGTTGGAACTGATCTGCCCAAATTCAAATGACTGATTAGGAAGAGAACCAGGTCCTGAAGTCAGGGTTTTCTCCTACTCCACTGTCAGGTCCAATCCCATTTCCCCAGTTCCCACAACTGCATTTCCTGGTAGAACTCAACTAAAAATCTGAGCTTGCCTCAATCCTAAACTGAATTGAAACAGATGAAATTATTATAACTTCTAGTCAGGTCCTGGACTAGGTAGTCTAGCCATCACTTCTACACTTACCTTTCTTCCATTACCTACCACATCTAACCTAGCCTGGAACAACTTTGAGATCAACAAGAAATACCAAGACAATACCTTGAGTACTTATGGTGGCTCTAACCCTAGTTCAGGGTTTCTGGCTTAGTTTTTACTCAATTGCTACTCCTAATGTTGCACTTCTGTTCAAAGACTAGGAACCTATACCCCACTTACAATAATGGAAAAAACAACTATACAAAAGATAAGCAATGAAATGAAGACAAAACACACGATAGACCAACTAGATATAATATATACAGAACACTCTACCCAACAAGAACAGAATACACATTCTTCTCAAGTGCACAGAGGACACATTCCAAGATAAACCATAAGTTAGGCCACAGATTAATCTCAATAGACTTAAAAATATATCATACAAAGTATTGTCTCCATCACAATGGGATAAAGTAAGAAAACAATAACAGAAGGAAAACTGGAAAATTCACAAAGTTGTGGAAATTAAGCAACACACTTTTAAACAACCATAATATCAGAAAAGAGATCATAAGGGAAATTACAAAATATGTAGAGGAAAATGAAAATGACCACACAACATACCAAAAGATGAGAGGTAGTAAAAGCAGTGCTAAGCTGGAAACTTATACCTATAAACACCTTTAAGAAACAAGAAAGTTCACAAACCAACAACCCAACTTTACAACTTAAGGAACTAGGAAAATAAAAGCTAACAAAACCCAAAGCTAGCAGAAGAAAGGAAATTATAAAGATTAGAGCAGAAATAAATAAAATAGAGAATAGAAAAACAATTTTAAAAGTCAATGAAAATGAATATTGAGAACATTCAAGATGGTGAAGGAGTAAGACGTGGAGATCACCTTCCTTCCCACAAAACATCAAAAATACATCTACATGTAGAACAACTCCTACAGAACACCTACTGAATGCTGGCAGAAGACCTCAGACCTCCCAAAAGGCAAGAAACTACCCATGTGCCTGGGTAGGGCAAAAGAGAAAAGTGGAAAAAAAAGACAAAAGAATAGGGATGGGACCTGCACTTCTGGGAGGGAGCTGTGAAGTAGGGAAAGCTTCCACACACTAGGAAGCCCCTTCACTGGCAGAGATGGTGGGTGGACAGTGGGGAAGATTTGGATCCATGGAGGAGAGCACAACAACAGGGGCACAGAGGGCAAAGCAGAGAAATTCCCACACAAGGATCAGTGCTGACCAGCACTCACCAGCCAGAGAGGCTTGTCTGCTCACCCACTGGAGCAGGAGGGGGCTGGGAGCTGAGGCTCTGGCTTTGGAGATCAGATCCCAGGGAGAGGACTGAGGTTGGCTGCATGAACACAGCCTGAAGGAGGCTAGTGCACCACAGATAGCCAGAAAGGAGTTGGGAAAAAGTCTGGAACTGCCTAAGAGGCAAGAGACCATTGATTCGGGGTGTGCGAGGATAGGAGATTCAGAGCACTGCCTAGACGAACTCCAGAGATGGGCGCGAGCTGCAGCTATCAGTGTGGACAGCAGAGGTGGGTATGAAACACTAAGGTTGCTGCTACAGGAGATCAGCTCGGTGCTTTGTGACCACCTGGAGGGGTGGGATAGGGAGGGTGGGAGGGAGGGAGACACAAGAGGGAAGAGATATGGGAGCATATGTATATGTATAACTGATTCACTTTGTTATATAACAGAAACTAACACACCATTGTAAAGCAATTATACCCCAATAAAAATGTTAAAAAAAAGAAGCATGTGTGCAAGCACAGGTCACTATCCACACACACACACCTCTCCCCCCAGGAGCCTGTGCAGCCCGCCACTTCCAGGGTCCCGAGATCCAGGGACAACTTCCCTGGGAGAACAAACAGTGTGCCTCAGGCTGTTGCAACATCACACCAACCTCTGCCGCCTCAGGCTCACCCTGCATTCCAGACTCCTCCCTCCCCCTGGCCTGAGTGAGCCAGAGCCCCCTAATCAGCCACTCCTTTAACCCCATTCTGTCTGGGTGGGGAACAGATGGCCACAGGAGACCTACATACAGAGACAAGGCCAAAACGAAAGCTGGAGCTGTGCGAACAAATAAGAGAAAGGGAAATCTTTCCCAGCAGCTTCATGAGCAGTGGATTAAATCTCCATAATCACCTTAATGTACCCTGCATCTGCAGAATACCTGAATAGACAATTAATCATGCCAAAACTGAGGTAGTGGACTTTGGGAGCAACTGTAGACTTGGGGTTTGCTTTCTGCATCTAATTTTTTTCTGGTTTTATGCTTATTTTAGTTTAGTATTTAGAGCTTATTATCATTGGTAGATTTGTTTATTGATTTGGTTGCTCTCTTCCTTTTTTTAACATATATATTTTTTCCTTTTTCTCTTTCTGTGAGTGTGTATGTGTATGCTTTTTTGTGTGTGTTTGTCTGTATAGCTTTGCTTTTACCATGTGTCCTAAGGTTCTTCTCTCTGTCCGTTTCTCTTTTTCTTTTTGTATAGTTTTTAGCGGTTGTTATCATTGGTGGATTAGTTTTTGGGTTTGGTTGCTCTCTTCTTTCCCTCTTTTTAAAAAATATTTTTTACTTTTTATTTTTAATATTTTTTTCTTTTAAATATTTTATTTTTCTTTATTTTATTTTTTTCTCCCTTTTTTTGAGCTGACTGGCTGAGAGGGTCTTGGAGTTCCAGCGTGAGCCTCTGAGGCAGAAGAGCTGAGTTCAGGATATGAGTCTACCAGAGACTTCCCGGCCGCACCTAATATCAAAAGGCGAAAGCTCTCACATAGATCTCCACCTCAATGTTAAGACCCAGCTCCACTCAAAAAAACAGCAAGCTGCAGTGCTGGAAACCATAGGCCAAATAATTAACAGGACAGAAACACAACCCCACCCATTAGCAGAGAGGTCACCTAAAATCATAATAAGTTCACAGACACCCCAAAACACACCACTGGATGTGGTCTTGCCCAGCAGAAAGACAAGATCCTGTCTCATCCACCAGAACACAGGCACCAGTGCCCTCCACCAGGAATCCTACACAACCCACTGAAACAACCTTACCCACTGAAGGTAGACACCAAAAACAATGGGAACTACGAACCTGCAGCCAGTGAAATGGAGACCCCAAACACAGTAAGTTAAGCAAAATGAGAAGACAGAGAAATACACAGCACATGAAAGAGCAAGATAGAAACCAATCATCAGACCAAACAAATGAAGAGGAAATAAGCACTCAGCCTGAAAAACAACTCACAGTAATGATAGTAGATGATCCAAAATCTTGGAAATACAATGGAGAAAATACAACAAACGTTTAACAAGGACCTAGAATACTAAAGAGCAAACAAACAATGATTAACAGCACAATAAATGAAATTAAAAGTTCTGTAGAAGGAATCAATAGCAGAATAACTGAGACAGAAGAATAGATAAGTGGCCTGCAAGATAAAATAGTGGAAATAACTACCATAGAGCAGAATAAAGAAAAAAGAACAAAAAGAATTAAGGACAGTCTCAGAGACTTCTGGGACAATATTAAACACATCAACATTCAAATGATAGGGGTCCCAGAAGAACAAGAGAAAAAGAAAGGCACTGAGAAAATATTTGAAGAATTATAGTTGAAAACTTTCCTAATATGGAAAAGAAAAGAGTCAATAAATTCCAGGAAGTACAGAGAGTCCCATACAGGATAAATCCAAGGAGAAACACGCCAAAACATATATTAATCAAACTATCGAAAATTAAATACACAGAAAAAATATTAAAAGCAGCAAGGGAAAAGCAACAAAAAACATACAATAAAATCCCCATAAGGTTAACAACTGATCTTTCAGCAACAACTCTGCAGGCCTGAAGGGAGTGACAGGATATATTAAAAGTGATGAAAGGGAAAATACTACAACCAAGATTCCTCTACCCAGAAAGGATCTCATTCAGGTTCGATGGAGAAATTAAAAGCTTTACAGACAATAAAAAGTTAAGAGAATCCAGCACAACCTACCAGCTTTACAACAAATGCTAAAGAAACTTCTCTAGGCTGGAAACACAGGAAAAGGAAGAAACTTGCAAAAACAAACCCAACACAATTAAGAAAATCATAATAGGGACATACATATCAATAATTACATTAAATGTAGATGGATTAAATGCTCCAACCAAAAGACTGGCTACATGAATACAAAAACAAGACCCATATACATGCTGTTTATAAGAAACCCACTTCAGACCTAGGCACACATACAGACTAAAAGCGAGGGGATGGAAAAATATATTACATGAAAATGGAAATCAAAAGGAAGTTGGAGTACTGATAGTCATATCAGACAAAATACACTCTAAAATAAAGACTACTACAAGAGACAAGGAAGGACACTATATAATGATCAAGGGATCAATCCAAGAAGAAGATATAACAATTGGAAATATTTATACACCCAACATAGGAACAGCTCAATACATAAGGGAAATGCTAATAACCATAAAAGGGGAAATTGACAGTAACCCAATAATAGTAGGGGACTTTAACACCCCACTTTCACCAATGGACAGATCAACCAAAATGAAAATAAATAAGGAATCACAAGCTTTAAATGATACATTTAACAAGATGGACTTCATTGATATTTATAGGACATTTCATCCAAAAACAACAGAATACACTTTCTTCTCAACTGCTCATTGAACATTCTCCAGGATGGATCATATCTTGGGACACAAATCAAGCTTTGTCAAATTTCAGAAAACTGAACACATATTAAGTATCTTTTATGACCACAACTCTATGAGGCTAGATATAAATTACAGGAAAAATGGCTAAAAATTAAAAACACATGGAGGTTAAACAATACACTACTTAATAACAAAGAGATCACTGAAAAAATCAAAGAGGAAAGCAAAAAATACCTAGAAGCAAATGACAATGAAAACAAACCGACCCAAAACCTATGGTATGCAGCACAAGCAGTTCTAAGAGGGAAGTTTATAGCAATACAATGCTACCTTAAGAAACAAGAAAAATAAACAACCTAACCTTACACCTAAAGCAATTAGAGAAAGGAGAACAAAAAAAAAAACCCAAAATTAGCAGAAGGAAAGAAATCATAAAGATCAGATCAGAAATAAATGAAAAATAAATGAAGGAAACGATAGCAAAGATCAATAAAACTACAAGCTGGTTCTTTGGGAAGATAAACAAAATTGATAAACCATTAGCCAGACTCATCAAGAAAAAAAGGGAGAGGACTCAAATCAATAGAAGTAGAAAAGAAAAAGGACAAGAAAAAACTGACACTGCAGAAATACAAAGGATCATGAGAGATTACGAAAAGCAACTATATGCCAATAAAATGGACAATCTGGAAGAAATGGAGAAATTCTGAGAAAAGCACAACCTTCCGAGACTAAACCAGAAAGAAATAGAAAATATAAACAGACCAATCACAAGCACTGAAATTGAAACCATGATTTAAAATCTTCCAACAAAGTCCAAGACCAGATAGCTTCAAAGGCGAATTCTATCAAATATTTAGAGAAGAACTAACCTATCCTTCTCAAATTCTTCCAAGATATAGCAGAGGGAGGAACACTCCCAAACTAATTCTACAAAGCCACCATCACCCTGATACAAAACCTGACAAAGATGCCACACACACACACACACAAACAAAAACTACAGGCCAATATTGCTGATGAACATAGATGCAAAAATCCTCAACAAAATACTAGCAAACAGAATCCAACAGCACATTAAAGGGATCACACACCATGATCAAGTGGGGTTTATCCTGGAAATGCAGGATTCTTCAATATATGCAAATCAATCAATGAGATACACCATATTAACAAACTGAAGGATAAAAATCATATGATCATCACCATAGATGCAGAAAAATCTTTGACTAAGATCAACATGCATTTATGATAAAAACCCTCTGGAAAGTAGGCATACAGGGAACTTACCTCACCAAAATAAAGGCCATATATGACATACGCACAGCCAACATTATTCACAATGGTGAAAAACTGAAACAATTTTGACTAAGATCAGGAACGAGACAAGTTTGCCCACTCTCACCACTATTATTTAACATAGTTTTCAAAGTTTTAGCTACAGCAATCAGAGAGGAAAAAGAAATAAAATGAATCCAAATCGGAAAAGAAGAGGTAAAACTGTCACTGTTTGCAGATGACATAATACTGTACATAGAGTATCCTAAAAATGCCGCCAGAAAACTATAGAGCTGATCAATGATTTGGTAAAGTAGTAGGATGTAAAATGGAGAGATATACCACATTCTTGGATTGGAAGAATCAACACTGTGAAAATGACTCTACTGCCCAAAGCAATCTACAGATTCAATGTAATCCTTATCAAACTACCAATGACATTTTTCACAGAAGTAGAACTTTTTTTTCACAATTTGTATGGAAACACACAAGACCACGAAGAGCCAAAGCAATATTGAGAAAGAAAAACCAAGCTGGAGGAATCTGACTCCCTGACTTCAGACTATATTACAAAGCTACAGTAATCAAGACAGTATGGTATGGGCATAAAAGCAGAAATATAGATAAATGGAAGAGGATAGAAAGCCCAGAGATAAACCAATGGACTATGGTCACCTTATCTTTGACAAAGGAGGCAAGAATATACAATGGAGAAAAGACAGCCTCTTCAATAAGTGGTGCTGGGAAAACTGGACAGCTACATGTAAAAGAATCAAATTAGAACACTCCTTATCACCATACACAAAAATAAACTCAAAATGGATTAAAGACATCAATGTAAGGCCAGACACTATAAAAGCCTCAGAGGAAAACACAGGCATAACACTCTGTGACATACATTGCAGCAGATCCTTTTTGATCCACTTCCTAGAGAAATGGAAATAAAAATAAATATAAACAAATGGGACCTAATGAAACTTAAAAGCTTTTGCACAGCAAAGGAAACTATAAACAAGATGAAAAGACAACCCTCAGAATGGGAGAAAATATTTGCAAATGAAGCAACTGACAAAGGATGAATCTCCAAAATATACAAGCAACTCATGCAGCTCAACAGCAAAAAAAAAAAAAGCAATCCAATATAAAAATGTGTAGAAGACCTAAATAGACATTTCTCCAAGGAAGATATACAGATTGCCAACAAACACATGAAAGGATGCTCAACATCACTAATCATTAGAGAAATGCAAATCAAAACTACAGTGAGATATCACCTCACAACAGTCAGAAAGGCCATCATCAAAAATCTACAAACAATAAATGCTGAAGAGGGTGTGGAGAAAAGGGAACCCTCTTGCACTGTTGGGGGGAATGTAAGTTGATACAGCCACTATGGTGAACAGTATGGAGGTTCCTTAAAGAAACTAAAACTAGAACTATCATATGACCCAGCCATCCCACTACTGAGCATATACCCTGAGAAAACCATAATTCAAAAATTGTCATATACCACAATGTTCATTGCAGCACTAATTACAAAAGCCAGGACATGGTATCAACCTAAATATCCATTGATAGATAAATAGATAAAGATGATGTGGCACATATATACAATAGAATAATGCTCAGCCATAAAAATAATTGAAATTGAGATATTTGCAGTGAGGTGGATGGACATAGAGACTGTCATACAGTGTGAAATAAGTCAGAAAGAGAAAAACAAATACCGTATGCTAACAAATATATATGTAATTAACGAAAATGGTTCTGAACAACTTAGGGGCAGGAGAGGAATAAAGACACAGACCTAGATAATTGGCTTGAGGACATGGGGAGGTGGATGGGTAAGCTGGGTGAAGTGAGAGAGTAGCATGGACATCTATACACTATCAAATGTAAAATATATAGCTAGTGGGAAGCAGCTGCAGAGCACAGGGATATCAGCTCTGTGCTTTGTGTCACTGTAGAGCGGTTGGATAGGGAGGGTGGGAGGGAGATGCAATAGCGAATGGATATGGGGATGTATGTATACATATAGCTGATTCAATTTGTTATACAGCAGCAACTAACACAACATTGTAAAGCAATTATACTCCAATAAACATATTTAAAAAAATCAATGAAACCACAAGTGGTTCTTCAAAATGGTCAATAAAATTGAAAAATCTTTAGTTAGATGGAGTAAGAAAAAAGTATAGGAGATTCAAATTACTAAAATCAGAAATGAAATTGGGGACATTACTACTGATTCTACAGAAGTAAAGAAAAAAATGTTTATAAGAGATTATATAAAAAGATTATAAGAAATATTATTTAAAAGATTATAAAAAGATTATAATTTGTTTGTAAACCAACAAATTGGAAAACCTAGATAAAATAGACAATTCCTAAAACAGAAAACCAACCAAGAATTAATCATAATGTAATAGAAAATCTGAAAGACCTATAAAGAGATTGAATCTGCCATCAAAAATCTGGGAATTAAGAAAAGCCCTGGACCTGATGGCTTTACTCGTGAATTCTACTAAACATTTAAAGAAGTAATACCAATTCTCAAATATTCCCAAAAAAATTGTAGAGGAGGGAATACTTCCTAAATCATTCTATGAGGTCAGCATTACACTGATATCAAAGCCAGGCAAAGATATTACAAGAACACCACGCACCAATATTACTTATGAACACTGATGCAAAAATCCTCAATGAAATACTAGCGAAACAAACTCAGCCACATATTAAAAATATTACACTGTAAAGCAATTATACTGCAGTAAAGATGTTAAAAAAATAAAAATACATTCAATTCTAAAAAAAGCAAAAAAACAAAAAACAAAAACATTACACACCATGACTAAGTCGGTTTTATTCCTGGAATGCAGGAATGTTTCAACTTACAAAAATTAATCAATGTAATATATTATGTTAAAAATGAAGGGAAATAATGATCATGTTAATTGATGCAGAAAAAACACTTGACAAAATTCAACACCTTTTAATAATTAAAAAAAAATCCAGAAACTAGAAATAGAAGGAGTCTACTTCTATATAATAAAAGCCATATATGAAAAACCCACAGCAAACATCATACTCAATGTTGAAAGACTGAAAAGTTTTCCTCTGAGATCAGGAAAGAACAAGGATGCCTGCTTTTACCACTTGTATTCAACATATTACTGGGGCTTCTAGCCAGATCAATTAGTCAAGAAAAAGAAATAAAGATATCCAAATTGGAAATGAAGAAGTAAAATTATCTGTTTGCAGATGATAAGATCTTTATCATACTTATTTAGAAAATCCTAAAGTGCCCACAAAAAACTGTTAGAATCAATGAATTAGGCAAAGTAGTGAGATACAAAATCAACACACAAAAGTCAGTTGCACTAACATTGAAAAATCTGAAAAAGAAATTACAAAAGGAATTCCATTTATAATAACATGAAAAGAATAAAATACTTAGAATTTATTTAACCAAGGTTGTGAAAAACTTGTAGAATGAAAACTACAAAACATTGCTGAAATAAAATAGATATAAAAAATGGAAACAGGGCTTCCCTGGTGGCACAGTGGTTGAGAGTCCGCCTGCCGATGCAGGGGACGCGGGTTCGTGCACTGGTCTGGGAAGATCCCACGTGCCGTGGAGTGGCTAGGCCCGTGAGCCATGGCCGCTAAGCCTGCGCATCCAGAGCCTGTGCTCCGCAACGGGAGCGGCCACAACAGTGAGAGGCCCGCATACCACACACACAAAAAAAGGAAACACATTGCATGTTCATAGATCAAAAGACTTAATATTGTTAAAATGTCAATACTACCTATAGATTCAGTGAAATTTCTATCAAAATCTCAATGATGATTTTGAAGAAGTGGAAAAACCCTTTCTAAAATTCATATGTAATCTCAAGGGACTCCAAATAGCAAAATAATCTTGGGGAAAAAAGAACAAACTAGAAGACATCACATTTCCTGATTTTAAAACTTACTACAGAGCTATGGTAATCAAAACAGTGTGATATTGGCATAAAGACAGACATAGAGACCAAAGGAATAGTATAGAGAGCCCAGAAATAAACCCTTGCACATATGAGGATAGTCTTTTAAACAAATGGTGCTGGGAAAACTGGATTTCGATATGCAAAAGAATGAAGTTGAACCCTTACCTAACACCATATGCAAAAATTAAATAAAAGTAGATCAAAGATCTAAATGTACCTAAAACAATAAAACTCTTGGCAGTAAACATAGGGCAAAATATTCAGGATACTGGATTGGGCAATGATTTCTTGGCTATGACACCAAAGACACAGGTAACTAAAAAAATAAACATATTGTATTTCATGAAAAAAAATTTTAAGTGTGCATCAAAAGACACTACCAGCAGAGTGAAAAGGCAGCCCACAGAATGGGAGAAAATATTTGCAAATCATACATCTGACAGGAGATTAATATCCAGAATATATAGAGAACTCCTAAAACTCAACAACAAAAAAATAATCCAACTAAAGTTGCGCAAAGGACTTGAATAGACATTTTTCCAAAGCAGATATACAAACGGCCAATGGGCACATGGAAAGATGCTCAACGTCACTAATCATCAGGGAAATGCAAATCAAAACTACAATAAGCCAACTCCTCACACCCATTAGGATGGATACTATGAAAAAAATCAGAAAATAAGTGTTGCCAAGGATGTGTAGAAATTGGAACACTTATGCACTGTTGGTGGGATTGTAAAATGGTGCAGTCACTGGGGAAAACAGCATGGTGGTTTCTCAAAAAATTAAAACTAGAATTACCATAAGACCCAGAAATTCCACTTCTGTGTATATACCCAAAGTAATTGAAAGCATGTCTCAAAGAGACATTTGTACACCCATATTCATAGCAACATTATTCTAAACAGCTAAAACGTGGAAGCAAACCAAGTGTCCATTAATAGATGAGTGGATAAGCAAAACTACAATGGAAATTCTGCAATATACTACAACATGGATGGACCTTGAGGACATTATTCTAAGTGAAATGTTAGTCACAAAAAGACAAATATTGTAAAATTCCACTTATATGAGGTGCTTAAGGTAGTCAAAATCATAGAGACAGAAAGTAGAATGGTGGTTGCCAAGCGCTGGGGGGAGGGAAGAATGGGTAGTTATTTTTTAATGAGTATAGTGATTCAGTTTTACAAGATGAAAAGAGTTATGGAGATGGATGGTGGTGATGGCTGTGCAATGCTATGAATGCATTTACTACCATTGAACAGTGTACTTTAAAATGGTTAAGATGGTAAATTTTATGTTATGCATATTTTACCACAATAAAGTATTGAAGAAAAACAAGGACTGGGGACCAACACTGAATACCAGCTAATGATAGCTCCTTACTACTCGCCACCCACCCTCTTTCCCAAACCCAGGTGGGTTTCTTCTCCTTATATCTCCCTATCCAGCTAATGAAACAGCAATTGTCCATGTTCAGGTCTCCTAAAATCAACTGGCACAAACCTATCCCCAGAATATGGTCCATTACTTTATTTCATTTTCAAAGTTTTTTCCCATCTGATCTATCTTATTTCCTGCTCTACCAAGTGACTAAGCCACACCAAACCTTCCTATAGTAATTCAGTGCTATACTGTGATTTAGGCCTTCTAGATACCTTCTCTAAGGTCAGGCCCTAAGCTTTGTTCCACATCCCTCACCATAGCAAGCATGTCTGCATGTCATGCCAATCTGCTCCTGGTCCCGTATTGCCAAGAACATGAACAGTCTTACTGCCTTATATAGCCCTTCAGAAATACACCTAGAGAATAACGTTTAAAAGTGTGATATGGGGCTTCCCTGGTGGCGCAGTGGTTGAGTCTGCCTGCCGATGCAGGGGACACGTGTTCGTGCCCCCGTCCAGGAAGATCCCACATGCCACGGAGTGGCTGGGCCCGTGAGCCATGGCCGCTGAGCCTGCGCGTCCGGAGCCTGTGCTCCGCAATGGGAGGGGCCACAGTAGTGAGAGGCCCGCGTACCGCAAAATAAAAAAAAATAAAAATAAAAAAGTGTGATATGTACAACACTGCTATCAGAAGATGTTCAATGAAAAAAGGTTTCAGTAGCAAAGCAAATATAGAAATGCTATATACTCTACTCCCATCTTGGAGATTCATGATGAACAAAAATAAATCCAAGGCTCTGGGAAGCCCTGCATCAAAGAACACTATTTGACTGTTTAACTTAGTGTTTTGCAGACAAATTCAGACCTATAACACTTTCTCACAAAACACTCATCTCTTGGGACTCACTTTGGGAAATGTTGGTCTAGAGTGTGTTTCTGAGCTGTCATCAGCCTCCAGTTTCTAAGCCCTTCCCAATTCTCTGCTCTAGTCAATTAAATTCACAAGTTAAGGATTCCTCACCCAGGATTCCAAGATGCTTATCTTCCTCCAGCTGCACCTTTTCCTGGAATGTCTCATCTTGGAAGGCTTCATATCGAACTTTCCAGTAAGTACCCCCGATTCGGCTGGAGCTCTTCTGGAAGAATTTATCTGAGCCACTGGCATATAAGGAGGCAAATTTCAAATTATTTAGCCATGTGTCAAATAGGTTTCCATCTCACCCTTTTTCTCATCAAGTTATGGATCTTTGTGATTAGGAAGGACCTCAGAGATCATCCAGGTTAACTTCCACCCACTGAAGGTATTTCCTCTGGTGACAACACAAATTAACAATACACAGCTTCTGCTTGAGCCTTTCCAAGATCAGGGAACTTATTTTCAGAGAAAGCAATTCCTTTTACTGTTGTATAGAAATAGGCTGAAATCTTCTTGCTTGTAAGTTCTAGACACTGGGATCAGTTTTGTTCTCCAGAGTTAAGTAGTCTTACATCTGTCCTTAATCATCCTCAGGTACTCAAGATCCTTTCTTCCCTTAATCAATAATATCTTTCTTTCAAAAATGAAAACCCACTAACTTAACAAGACGAGCTGCAGATTCTTAGAAGCCATGCTGACACCCAAGTGCCTACTTTCCTATGTTTTCTGCAGATTCATTCCATTATGTCCTACTGGAAGAATAAACATGATTGGGTGTCCTAGGATATTTCTCCATAAACTCTCTTAGTCATCTATCAAGTGCCTCTTTTGAAAAACCTTGAATCACTGATAGACCAGTGAGTAAGTATAACTTAAGGCTTAGCAACTGATTAGGGCACTAACCTTCTACTCTATCTTGCCCACATCTGAGTCATGGATGAGGCATGAGAATTTGGAGAAATTCCTCCAAAAGGATGAGCATGGAATGGCCACAGGCAGGTTGCTTCCCCTCTTCCTACACTTCTCAGAGTGCATTTTACACTTCAGCTTAAATGTCTCCTTCAGACTATGGTAAAGAAAGGAAGGAGCAAAGACGTAAATAATTAGTAAATTATTTTAAATGATCCGGTCCCACCTGGACCTTCTTTTCTGCTTGGACTCTTTGCTGGGAATATGACTCTTTGCTTGGACTCTTTGCTGGGAATATGACATAACCATACAAAAAGTTTTATAGCTCCCCAAGAGCAAGCACTTCTGGGGGCTACAAGAATTTGGCTATCAGTTGTGCCATGTAACTTCAGACAAACAATGATTGTGATCCCCAAGTGAAGTGAGAGATTTCTGAGAGGGAATAATAGGTGTGTGTTGTTGGGCCCAGGAGTAGGGAGAGGGAATACACTACCTCTTACCTGCCTGGCTCCCTCAAATTCTTCCCCGTACTCCCATCATGCCCCATTGGGCCGTAGTCCCATTGAATCTCATGGGCCTCAATGAAGTACTGCCGGACTTTGCCTGTGAGTAGGTTCATGGGAGGTGCCATGGAGCAAGACTTGATCTTGTAGAGTGCTTGCATGCCATCTGCAGGAAGAACATCATGGCTAGCTCCATTCCACCCAAAACATCTTCTACCCAGGTGACTCAGCTTTCTCCTTCTCCTAATGTTTCCCCCTTCCACCTTCCACTAGGCTCTTTACCCCTGCCTCCAAATGGGCTACTTTCTCTCACTCCTAAAGAGCAGATCTCTCTCTGGGAGAGAGAAAGCCTATGTGGGAATTCAAATATCTCCACCTGCTCACCACCATTGACTCACTTACCAGACCCTTGCTCTTGCCTCTGCAAAATGCTTACATTGTAGCAACATCACAGAGCTTGAAGTCAAAATACCTGAGTTCAAGTCCAAGACTTATCCTTATCTATAGGACCTTAGGCAAGTCACTTCCTAGACCTGAGCTTAACCCCTGATTTGTAAATGGGGAGAATAGGGAAATCTACCACACTAGGCCCATGGGAGCATCAAATTTTAAAAAGAGGAGTAAGTTATTTGTAAAGTGGGAAGCTCCCAAAGTAATGGAACATCATCTACACATGAAGATGAAGCTTCACACTTGGGACTATCAGGAAAATTCAGATTCTAAGTAGTGTTTCCAAATGTGGAAGATGTTACATTGAGGCATAATGGTAATGGATGATGCTGTGTTATATTTGCTTGGCTAATTATAGAGGTCATTCAGGTACATTATCTCATCTGAGTCTCACAACATCCCAAGGAGATTTGAAATTTGAAATCAGAAATCAGAGGTATGAAGAAGGAGGAGGTAAGGATATTCATTTTTGTTGAATGTGTACTATATGCCAGGCCCTGTGTCAGGTGATTTACATATGTTATCTCCTTCAGTCCTCATAACTAGCCTATGAAGCAGACTTTTAATGTCCCTTTTTGAAGATTAAGAAAATTAAGGATCAGAGAGGTTAAGTAAATTGCCCAAGATTACATAGCTAGTCAGAGGTACAGTTGAGATTTAAGTGCCTATCTTTTAACTGCAAATTTGAGTACTCATTTTCTTCTCTTGTATCCAGGATCTTGGTCTCATCATTCCCCCATCTCTAAGATTCAAAATCCCATTATCTCTCTGAAACCTCATTACAACTTTATATGGTAGGAATCATTATTGCAATCCTCATGAGGAAACATAGACTCAAAAAAGTGATATGTCTTATCAAAGGTAACTAACTGGTGGAACCAGGTTTTGAATCCAGGCTTGTCTGGCTCTAAGGCTTATGTTTGTTTCACTATTGCACTGCATCCCTAACCTCCATCCACATTCATACTCTCTTATCCAGGTACATCTGGTACTGAGGGCAGACCCTGGACAATGGAACATGAATACCTGGCTCCTATTGGGTCAAACTTACCATTCCAGAATCAATATCCCACCAGTCTATAATTCCTCACCTACTCAAATCGACTTTCACATACTCACATATCATTTTCATGACTTTCACTTGATTTACCATACTTCAAATAATTCTAGAAAGTGAGAGCTGAAGATCTTAGAAACTATTTAAACCCAATCCCGCATTTTATATATATATATATATATATATATATATATATATATATATAGCAAATGAAGCATAGAAGTGGGAAGGGATTTTTCCAAAATCACATAGAGATTTCTTCAGTTTTCCACAGAGCTGAGACAACTTGAACCTTCTAATCACCTACCTAATGCTCTTTCCATTGTCTCATAGGTTCCTCTGGTCCTCTGATGTTTCTCACTGCACAGGGCCATTACCTCAACCATTCTTCTTCTAAAAACCAAACCTTCTAAACCTATTGCTGTTGGATTCTAACTAGAGTGTCACTACTTGCCCACAATACTCCATGATCTCCTGAAAAAGCCTTACTCTTCTTTAACTAATTACTCCTTCACTCCCTGTTCAATCAGCAGCAAATACTATCAGGTCTTAATTCCTTAGAATTCTGAGCAAAAAAAAGGCAGCTTAAAAGTTCACTCATCCATTCCTATACCACCTTATGTTAGAGATGGGGAAGATGAAACTCAGAGAGTAATGCCCCAGGTCAACTTGCAATTTAATGGCTGAGCCAGGAAAGAACCTGGAATCCCAGAATTGTAGTCTAATGTTTCATCATTTATATCCAACTATCTCACCTGAAAGACCAATTTTATGTCTCCAGGTCAGAAACCCAGCCTCCTGATAATCATCACTGCCACCTATGTCCTGTATCTGAAAGATCAGAGATGTTGGATCTCACCTTGCAAGTGACTATTCACTTGACAGCTAATTAACCAGGTGCCAGGTTCCCGGGGTACCATCTCAGCAGTCACAAAAGTGGCTGGAAAGATATGAGCCACATCAGTACGGTGGCCTCGGATGGTCAGCATCTGTCCATGGAAGAAAGCTGTGTGGACATCTACCTCGTTGCCCATGCCAAACAAGTGCCAGGCCACACGCTTCTGTGCACACATGCTCAGATCTGGTAAGTTTCCAAAGACAAAGCCATTGATTGCTGCAAAAGAAAATATCAGAGTTAGGAAAGGACAGCCCAATGAGAGAGGCCTTACCATCAGACAATAATAATAGATAACATTTAGATGAGGATTCAAAGAGCACACTGTGCTGACCATATGTATTATCTTATGTAAATCTCACAAACATCCCTGGGAAAGAGGCAGAATTCACTGTTATTATGTAAAAAAATGTGAAAATCAAAGCTCAGAGAGCTAAAGTTACTTCTCTCCCAAGACCACAAATCTATTATGTGGTAGAGCCAGGATTCCAACCCAGAAATCTGAGGAAGCTTTCTAAGAAATGGAGTTTATTTTACAAACTTTCTGTCCATCTAAACCAATTTCCTTCTGAAATTTCCACAGGACAGCTGTCAAGTTAGCTAACTAATTATCATAGTTATTACAAGCAATTGGTTTAAAACTAAGGGAAATTTGAGCTGTCCAAGCCATACTTTGCATCTTCCCTCTGAGTTTTCACCTCCCCTTGGGACTCTCTCATTTTGCGCCCACCTCTGTCACCAAGTAAATCACTCCCAAAAATAAATGAAAGCAAAATCACTTACTTTCATTTCTAAACTCAGTTCTCTGTCCATGCCCCAGGCTTTCGTGCCTTTAGTTTGTTTTAAATTTAATTAAGATGGTCAACTCCCTTATGGGAAATCATTTATTTTCTCTACAAAATGTGTAATTTTAACAGTTTGTATCCTTTTTAGAACAAAGAAATGTTCACTAATTATATCAGTAGGCAATCCTCACCAAAGTGACCTGAGCATATAGTATATGACTTTGGAGTCCACAACCTGGGCTATTCCACTTTAGAAAGCAGGGTACCTAATGGCAAGAGCATAGCCTACGCAGTCAGACATATCAGGGTTGGAATTTTAGCTGTGCCATTTATATTCTGTGTAATCCTAGAGCCTCAGTTTCCTCATGAGTGAAACGGGAAAACCATCTACTACTCACGGTCTTTGTGAGAATTAAAAGGAACAAGGTATGGGAAAACATCCACCAAATGCTAGGCCCAGTGGAGACCCTCCATCAATGTTCACTGTCATAGTGTGGCCACATACTCCCACCTTACCATGCATCCTATTGCTCTCCTGAAAGGTCTCATCTTCTATGTCAACTGAGGCAGGGTCTGAGCAATAAGTGGCAATGTTCTCATTGATATGCCAGCTAAGGTTCTCATCTATCACACTAAAGAGGAGGAAGAAATCATTGTCCACATCCTGCCGCTGAGGAGGGAAATTCCCATCCAGGGTTCCTAGGGAAAGTAAGAAAAGAGCCTTTAAGAACCTTCTTTCTTGGAAGCGGAGGAAGATGGCAGAAGAGTAAAACGCGGAGATCACCTTCCTCCCCACAGATAAGTCAGAAATACATCTACACGTGGAACTGCTCCTATAGACCACCCACTGAACGCTGGCAGAAGACCTCAGACCTACCAAATGGCAAGAAACTCCCCATGTACCTAGGTGGGTTTAAAAAAAAGAAAAAACAGAAACAAAAGAATAGGGACGGGACCTGCACCAGTGTGAGGGAGCTGTGAAGGAGGAAAGGTTTCCACACACTAGGAAGCCCCTTCATGGGCAGAGACTGTGGGTGGCTGAGGGGGAAAGCTTTGGAGCCACGGAGGAGAGCACAGCAACAGTGGTGTGAAGGGCAAAGTGGAGAGACTCACGCAGAGAGAATCGTTGCCAACCGGCACTCACCAGCCCCAGAGGTTTGTCTGCTCACACGCCGGGGAGGGCGGAGGCTAGGAGCTGAGGATCGGGCTTCGGTCAGATCACAGGGACAGGACTGGGGTTGGCGGCGTGAACACAGCCTGAAGGGGTTAGTGCACAACGGCTAGCCGGGAGGGAGTCCGGGAAAAAGTCTGGATCTGCCGAAGAGGCAAGAGACTTTCTCTTCCCTCTTTGTTTCCTGGTACGCGAGGAGAGGGGATTAAGAACGCTGCTTAAAGGAGCTCCAGAGACAGGCGTGAGCCGCGGCTATCAACGCTGACCCCAGAGACGGGCATGAGACGCTAGGGCTGCTGCTACCACCACCGAGAAGCCTGTGTGCAAGCACAGGTCACTAACTACACCTCCCCTCCTGGGATCCTGTGAAGCCCGTCACTGCCAGGGTCCGGTGATCCAGGGACAAGTTCCCCAGGAGAATGCACGGAGCGCCTCAGGCTGCTGCAACGTCATGCTGGCCTCTGCCGCCGCAGGCTCACGCCACAGCCGTACCCCTCCCTTGCCCCGGCCTGAGTGAGCCAGAGCCCCCGTATCAGCTGCTCCCTTAACCCCATCCTGTCTAAGCACAGAACAGATGCCCTCAGGCGACCTACACGCAGAGGCGGGACCAAATCCAAAGCTGAACCCCAGGAACTGTGCGAACAAAGAAGAGAAAGGGAAATCCCTCCCAGCAGCCTCAGGAGCAGCGGATTAAACTGCCATAATCAACTTCATGTACCCTGCATCTGAGGAATATGTGAATAGACAACGAATCATCCCATATCGAGAAAGTGGACTTTCAGAGCAAGTTACATTATGTTTTCGCCTTTTCCTCTTTTTGTGAGTGTGTATGCGTATGCTTCAGTGTGAGATTTTGTCTGTATAGTTTTGCTTTCACCATTTATCCTAGGATTCCATCCTTCCGTATGATATTTTTTTTACTTTTTTAAAAAAATATTTCCCTTAATAATTAGTTTTTTTAATTAAATTTACTTTATTTTATCTTATTTTATTTTATCCTCCTTCTTTCTTTCTACTTTTTCTCACTTTTATTCTGAGCCATGTGGATGAAGGGCTCTTGGTGCTCCAGCCAGGAGTCAGTGCTGTGCCTCTGAGGTGGGAGAGCCAGCTTCAGGACACTGGTCCACAAGACACCTCCCATCTCCATGTAATCTCAAATGGCGAAAATCTCCCAGAGATCTCCATCTCAACACCAAGACCAAGCTTCCCTCAAGGACCAGCAAATTACAGAGCTAGACATCCTATGCCAAACAACTAGAAAGACAGGAACGCTGCCCCATCCATTAGCGGAGAGGCTGCCTAAAATCATAATAAGGCCACAGACATCCCCAAACACACTACCAGACACGGCCATGCCCACCAGAAAGAAAAGATCCAGCCTCATCCACCAGAACACAGGCACTATTCCCCTCCATCAGGAAGCCTACACAACCCACTGAACCAACCTTAGCCATGGGGGACAGACACCAAAAACAACAGGAACTACGAACCTTCAGCCTGTGAAAAGGAGACCCCAAACACAGTAAGATAAGCAAAATGAGAAGACAGAAAAACACACAGCAGATGAAGGAGCAAGGTAAAAGCCCACCAGACATAAAAATTGAAGAGGAAATAAGCAGTCTACCTGAAAAAAATTCAGAATATTGATAGTAAAGATGATCCAAAATCTTGGAAATAGAATAGACAAAATGCAAGAAACATTTAACAGGACCTAGAAGAACTAAAGAGGAAAAAAGCAACGATGAACAACGGAATAAATGAAATTAAAAATACTCTACAAGGGATCAATAGCAGAATAACTGAGGCAGAAGAACGGATAAGTGACCTGGAAGATAAAATAGTGGAAATGACTACTGCAGAGCAGAATAAAGAAAAAAGAATGAAAAGAACTGAGGACAGTCTCAGAGACCGCTGGAACAACACTAAATGCACCAACATTCAAATTATAGGGGTTTCAGAAGAAGAAGAGAAAAAGAAAGGGACTGAGAAAATATTTGAAGAGATTATAGTTGAAAATTTCCATAACATGGGAAAGGAAATAGTTAATCAAGTGCAGGAAGCACAGAGAGTCCCATACAGGAAAAATCCAAGGAGAAACCCGCCAACACACATATTAATCAAACTGTCAAAAATTAAATACACAGAAAACATATTAAAATCAGCAAGGGAAAAACAACAAATAACACACAAGGGAATCCCCATAAGGTTAACAGCTGATCTTTCAGCAGAAACACTGCAAGCCAGAAGGGAATGGCAGGACATATTTACAGTGATGAAGGAGAAAAACTGCAACCAAGATTACTCTACCAAGAAAGGATCTCATTCAGATTTGATGGAGAAATTAAAAGCTTTACAAGCAAGCAAAAGCTGAGAGAGTGCAGCACCAACAAACCAGCTTTAGAACAAATGCTAAAGGAACTTCTCTAGGCAAGAAACACAAGACAAGGAAAAGACCTACAATAACAAACCCAAAACAATTAAGAAAATGGGAATAGGAACATACATATTGATAATTACCTTAAATGTAAATGGACTAAATGCTCCCACTAAAAGACACAGACTGGCTGAATGGATACAGAAACATGACCCATATATATGCTGTCTACAAGAGACCCACTTCAGACCTAGGGACACATACATACTGAAAGTGAGGGGATGGAAAAAGATATTCCATGCAAATGGAAATCAAAAGAAAGCTGGAGTAGCAATTCTCATATCAGACAAAATAGAGTTTAAAATAAAGACTATTACAAGAGACAAAGAAAGACAGTACATAATGATCAAGGGATTGATCCAAGAAGAAGATATAACAATTGTAAATATTTATGCACCCAACATGGGTGGACCTCAATACATAATGCAAATACTAACAGCCATAAAAGAGGAAATCGACAGTTAACAATCATAGTAGGGGACTTTAACACCCCACTGTCACCAATGGATAGATCATCCAAACTGAAAATAAATAAGGAAACACAAGCTTTAAATGATATATTAAAAAGATGGACTTAAGCGATATTTATAGGACATTCATTCAAAAAGCAACCGAATACACACTTTTCTCAAGTGCTCATGGAACATTCTCCAGGAGAGATCATATCTTGGGTCACAAATCAAGCCTTGGTAAATTTAAGAAATTTGAAATCGTATGAAGAATCTTTTCTGATCCCAATGCTATGAGACTAGATATAAATTACTGGAAAAGATCTGTAAAAAATGCAAGTACATGGAGGCTAAATGAAACACTACTTAATAACCAAGAGATCACTGAAGAAATCAAAGAGGAAATCAAAAACAATTGACAATGCAGACACAACGACCCAAAACCTATGTGATGCAGCAAAAGCAGTTCTAAGAGGGAAGTTTATAGCAATACATTCCTACCTTAAGAAACAGGAAGCATCTCAAAGAAACAACCTAACCTTACACCTAAAGAAATTAGAGAAAGAAGAAGAACAACAACAACAACAAAAAAATTAGCAGAGGGAAAGAAATCATAAAGATCAGATCAGAAATAAATGAAAAAGAAATGAAGGAAATGATAGCAAAGATCAATAAAACTAAAAGCTGGGTCTTTGAGAAGATTAACAAAATTGATAAACCATTAGCAGACTCATCAAGAAAAACAGGGAGAAGACACAGAGAAATAGAAATGAAAAAGGAGTAGTAACAACTGACACTGCAGAAATACAAAGGATCATGAGAGATACTACAAGCAACTGTATGCCAATGAACTGGACGACCTGGAAGAAATGGACAAATTCTTAGACACGCACAACTTACTGAGAGTGAACCAGGAAGAAATATACAATATGAACATATCAATCACAAGCACTGAAATTGAAACTGTGATTAAAAATCTTCCAACAAACAAAAGCCCAGTACCAGATGGCTTCATAGACGAATTCTATCAAACATTTATAGAAGAGCTAACACCTATCCTTCTCAAATTCTTCTAAAATATTGCAGATGGAGGAACAGTCCCAAACCCATTCTATGAGGCCACCATCACACTGATACCAAAACCAGACAAAGATGTCACAAACAAAAAAATCTACAGGCCGGTATCACTGATGAACATAGATGCAAAAATCCTCAACAAAATACTAGCAAACAGAATCCAACAGCACATTAAAATGATCATACACCATGATCAAGTGGGATTTATTCCAGGAATGCAAGGAGTTTTCAACATACACATAACAATCAACGTGATACACCATATTAACAAGTGAAGGAAAACAACCATATGATCATCTCAATAGATGCAGAGAAAGCTTTTGAGAAAATTCAACACCAATTTATGATAAAAACCCTGCAAAAGTAGGAACAGAGAGAACTTTCCTCAACATAATAAAGGCCAAATATAAGAAACCCACAGCCAACTTCGTCCTCAATGTTGAAAAACTGAAACCATTTCCACTAAGATCAGGAACAAGACAAGACTGCTCACTCTCACCACTCTTATTCAACATAGTTTTGGAAATTTTAGCCACAGCAATCAGAGAAGAAAAAGAAATACAATGAATCCAAATCAGGATAGAAGAAGTAAAGCTGTCACTGTTTGCAGCTGACATGATACTCTACATAGAGAATCCTAAAGATGCTACCAGAAAACTACTAGAGCTAATCAATGAATTTGGTAAAGTAGCAGGATAAAAAATTAATGCACAGAAATCTCTTGCATTCCTATACACTAATGATGATATATCTGAAAGTGAAATTAAGAAAACACTCCTATTTTCCACTGCAACAAATAGAATAAAATATCTAGGAATAAACCTACGTCAGGAGACAAAAGACCTTTATGCACAAAATTATAAGACACTGATGAAAGAAATTAAAGATGATACAAAGATATGGAGAGATATACCATGTTCTTGGATTGGAAGAATCGACATTGTGAAAATGACTCTACTACCCAAAGCAATCTACAGATTCAATGCAATCCGTATCAAACTACCACTGGCATTTGTCACAGAACTAGAACAAAAAATTTCACAATTTGTAGGGAAACAGAAAAGACCCCATATAGCCAAAGCAATCTTGAGAATGAAAAATGCTGGAATCAGGCTCCCTGACTTCATACTATACTACAAAGCTACAGTAATCAAGACAGTATGGTACTGTCACATAAACAGAAATACAGATCAATGGAACAGGATAGAAAACCCAGAGATAAACCCATGCACATATGGTCACCTTATCTTTGATAAAGGAAGCAAGAATATACAGTGGATAATAGACAGCCTCTTCCCGTGAGCCATGGCCGCTGAGCCTGCGCGTCCGGAGCCTGTGCTCCACAGCAGGAGAGGCCACAACGGTGAGAGGCCCGCATACAGCAAAAAAAAAAAAAAAAAAAAAAGACAGCCTCTTCAATAAGTGGTGCTGGGAAAACTGGACAGGTACATGTAAAAGTATGAAATTAGAACACTCCCTAACACCATACACAAAAATTAACTAAAAATGGATTCAAGACCTAAATATAAGGCCAGAAACTATCAAACTCTTAGAGGAAAACATAGGCAGAACACTCTATGACATAAATCACAGCAAGATCCTTTTTGACCCACCTCCTAGAGAAATGGAAATAAAAACAAAAATAAAAAAATGGGATATAATGAAACTTACAAGCTTTTGCACAGCAAAGAAAATGGTAAACAAGACCAAAAGACAACCCTCAGAATGGGAGAAAATATTTGCTAATGAAGCAACTGACAAAGGATTAATCTCCACAATTTACAAGCAGCTCATGCAGCTCAATAACAACAACAAAAAAAAACCCAATACAAAAATGGGCAGAAGACCTAAACAGACATTTCTTCAAAGAAGATATACAGATTGCCAACAAACACATGAAAGAATGCTCAACATCATTAATCATTAGAGAAATGCAAATCAAAACTACAATGAGATATCATCTCACACCAGTCAGAATGGCCATCATCAAAAAATCTAGAAACAATAAATGCTGGAGAGGGTGTGGAGAAAAGGGAACACTCTTGCACTGCTTGTGGGAATGTGAATTGGTTTAGCCACTATGGAGAACAGTATGGAGGTTCCTTAAAAAACTACAAATAGAACTACCATATGACCCAGCAATCCCACTACTGGGCATATACCCTGAGAAAACCAAAATTCAAAAAGAGTGATGTACCAAAATGTTCATTGCAGCTCTATTTACAACAGCCCAGAGATGGAAACAACCTAAGTGCTCATCAACAGATGAATGGATAAAGAAGATGTGTCACATATATACAATGGAATATTACTCAGCCATAAAAAGAAATGAAATTGAGCTATTTGTAATGAGGTGGATAGACCTAGAGTCTGTCATACAGAGTGAAGTAAGTCAGAAAGAGAAATACAAATACTGTATGCTAACACATATATATGGAATCTAAGAAAAAAAAAAGTCATGAAGAACCTAGATGTAAGTTGGGAATAAAGACCCAGACCTACTAGAAAATGGACTTGAGGATATGGGGAAGGGGAAGTGTAAGCTGTGACAAAGTAAGAGAATGGCATGGACATATATACACTACGGGACATAAAATAGATAGCTAGTGGGAAGCCGCCACATAGTTCAGGGAGATCAGATCGGTCGTTTGTGACAACCTAGAGGGGTAGGATAGGGAGGGTGGGAGGGAGGGAGTTGCAAGAGGGAAGAGATATGTGAACATATATATATGTATAACTGATTCACTTTGTTATAAAGCAGAAAGTAACACACCATTGTAAAGCAATTATACCCCAGTAAATATGTTAAAAAAAAAAAAAAGAAGATGTGGCACATATATACAATGGAATATTACTCTGCCATAAAAAGAAACGAAATTGAGTTATTTGTAGTGAGGTGGATGGACCTGGAGTCTCTCATACAGAGTGAAGTAAGTCAGAAAGAGAAAAACAAATATCATATGCTAACACATATATATGGAATCTAAGAAAAAAAAAGTCATGAAGAACCTAGGTGTAAGTTGGGAATAAAGACCCAGACCTACTAGAGAATGGACTTGAGGATATGGGGAAGGGGAAGGGGAAGCTGTGACTAAGTAAGAGAATGGCATGGACATATATACACTACCAGACGTAAAATAGATAGCTAGTGGGAAGCCGCCACATAGCTCAGGGAGATCAGCTCGGTTGTTTGTGACAACCTAGAGGGGTAGGATAGGGAGGGTGGGAGGGAGGGAGTTGCAAGAGGGAAGAGATATGTGAACATATATATATGTATAACTGATTAACTTTGTTATGAAGCAGAAACTAACACACCACTGTAAAGCAGTTATACTAGAATAAAGATGTTAAAAAAAACCTTTATTTAGCAACAGTTAGCTGTAAGGGGTACTCATAAGTAAAGGATAGAAAGAGAGGGGCCTTAAGAGTCTATCAGCAACAGAAAAGTAGGTAGAGACTTCTGCTGCTAATTTGTATTTCTGAATTCTCCACATGAAACCACCAATTCAGTTGAGCCTGTGACTTGAAGATGAGGTACATAGGATCTAGAATAATTCCTTCCCACCATCCCTGCCTATGTCTTCAACTCAGGGCCTTGATCTAACCACACTCCTGTAACACACAGGTCTTCAGGCCTGACTACACCTTAAACATACCATATTTCAAACGAAACCCACAATCCTCCCCAAATTCTGATGACTACACTTTCAATCCTATCCAACAGGCTATTAACACATACCTTAGTCTTATGTAACTTGACATCCATCATTACTAATTCGAGTTTTTTAAGTAAAATAAGAAAAAAATAAAGTAGCAAAGTGTTTTTAAGTATTTTGTTTCTGTTTTTTGTTTGTTTTTAGAAAAAAAGTAGTGAAATAGAAAAAACAGTGAAAAAGGGAGTTTGGCAGGATTTATTCCTGTTAATAAACTAGGGTGCTAAATTAACACTCCCCAGCCTGCTGCTTAATATGTAGGTGAGTCAACAATATCACTGCTTCCCCTAGATATCCCAAACTGTATCTCACAGCTCACATTTGGGGCTTATACCTCTTTTACAGGTTATAAGGGGTCCAATAAGGCCAGTAGCAATGTCTCGTGGAGCATCTACGTGAGAATGATAGATCCAGGTGAGGCACGCTGGGTCAGCATCAGTGGGTGCATGGCCTTCTGGAATGGTCCAGTTGTAGATGTGGCTGCCTCCCGGGGGAACAGAGTCATCAGCTTTCAGCCAACCAGAGGAACCATCTGGATATAAGGATCCTAGAAAATGAAATTGCATATGTTTAGTCCCAGGGTGAGTGAGAAGGAGCCTGGCAGATGTAGAAGCCAGGAGAGGGACGTATGGAATACCTAGTTCCAGTCTTGTGGAAGGTAGAGTTCTAAAGTTCAGCACAGTGTTCCTCACAACCTAAGGAAGGCACAGATTCAGGTAATATCTAGCCAAGAAACCTAGACCTCAAATCAACAGTGGGTAGAATGCTAGCAGCCCTTGGGGAAGGAGCTATGACCATAGAAAGTGCTATACAGCCTAACCTAGTAAGGCTCTAGTGCAAAGCCAATGGAGGCAAGAGAGAAGAAAATATTCCCTTCCTTCAAGCACTCACTTTGAAAAACAGAAAGCAGACAATCACAGAATTTCCATTTAAAAGCAACTTAGTGATCAATTGATCTATTCCCATGTTATGAAAGAGAAAACAGAGGAAAAATAACTTGTCCACAGGGAGTTAATGGTCAAGTCAAGACCTTCTGAGTTTGCTCTCTATTCCCCTCACTCACCGTTGTGTCAGTACTATAGGCCATTGGGCCTGGGATAGTAGGAGATACAGATGAGTAAACTGATCTCCCTCTTAAGAAAAACAATGGGCCTTTTGGAAGACTGTGGCACAAGAATGCTCCCTTACATTCACAGAACACCCCTCTCTTTTCAAAACACAGTCAAATATTTTACGGAAATGCCATTCAAGTAATTCTTTGTGATAAAAGGTAAATTGAATCTCTACATTCTTAATGAAGAATTTGAGGTTCAGAGAGGGACAGTGACTTGCCCAAAGTGACAGCGTGTGAATAGCAGAACTGATAACAGTACCCAGCCATATTTTCTCTGAGGAGAGTCCCTGCCACTTCAGATCAAAAAGGAACACTATCTTCATTCCCAGCTCCTCTCCCATGGCAGTAAAGATAAAGCGATATTTGTTGTAGGTAGGAGAAAAAGGATGGGCTGATTTACCTTCTGAGTCTTTCTCATAGAAAACACCATGGGGGTGGATTGTGTAGGGACGAGTGGCAAAATTCTTCAGGTGGATAAGAATAATATCTCCCACCTCAGCCTTCAACACTGGCCCCAGGAAGCCCAGCCAGGCTGGCTGAACCATTTCATCCATGTATGAACCATCCCTGTATTCCTTGTAGATGGTCTTCTTGTAGCTGCTCCCTATTCGGTTCTTGTCAGACTTCAGGAAGTTGGAAGCTACTCTGGGAAGGAAGGAAAGGGAAAGTCACAATTTTGCCTTTTTCCAGAGGTGGCTGACCAAAATGTGTCCATCTTTGTTTAGGGCAAAACAAGAGGAAATGGGATTGTACTGATCAAAACATGAAATCTTTACGTTAGAATCTAATTGTTAGACAATGAGAAGTATTAAGTTAAACCATATGAATTTGCTGATATTTGAGCAATTTTAACCTACAAAATAGACAATTTCACTCAGTAAATCCTAATATATAATAATGTGGAGGCAACCAACTATGGACAGACTCTTTTTAAGTGATCAACTCCCTATCCAGGTGGCCTAACTTAGTGCTGCCCTTCTGTATATGGGAAGTCTTATAACATAGTGGTTAAGTTCACAAACTCTGGAGCCAGGGAGTTTCAATTAAATGCCAATATTGCCATTTGCAAATCTGTAGGACTTTGAGCAGGTTACTTAACTTCTCTATGCATATTTTCTCCATCTGTAAAAGGAGATAACCATGGTACCACTTATTACTGGTGACTAAAATAATTAAAATACATAAAGAATTTAGAAAAGTACCTGGAAAATAGTAAAATCTTAATAAATGTTAACTATTACTTCAAGGTATTGGAGAAGGGGATAACAAAGTTATCCCTCAAAGATACTTTTAATACAGACTCTGTGACGCCAAAACTAGATGAGTAGAAAAATGATTTGTTAAAAAAGAGAGCTGTTTTTCTTACTCTAATTCTTCCTAGAGAGCTCTGAGATGTTACAGTCAACTTTGGAAAACTTTGAGGCTTTGGAGAGACAAATCAATTCATGATCACAAAAGATTTTTTAATACATAAATTCGATTTTTTTCAATGGGCATTTGTGGAACACCTGCAAAGCTCTAAAATCAAGAAAGGTTAATCCTGGGCTTCCCTGGTGGCTCAGTGGTTGAGAGTCTGCCTGCCGATGCAGGGGATACCGGTTCGTGCCCCAGTCCGGGAAGATCCCACATGCTATGGAGCGGCTGGGCCCGTGAGCCATGGCTGCTGAGCCTGCGCGTCCAGAGCCTGTGCTCTGCAACGGGAGAGGCCACAACAGTGAGAGGCCTGCGTACCGCAAAAAAAAAAAAAAAAGAAAGGGTAATCCTGTAGGATCTGTGAGAGGCAGAATGGTGAGAAGAGTACCAGCTTTGCATCCACATTACCCAGGTTCAAATCCTAGCTGTCCGTTTACTAGCTCTTGGACTTGAGCAAGTCATTTGATCTCCCTGAGCCTCAGTTTTTTCATCTATAAGATGAGAATATTCATACTCACCTCCTAAAGTTTCTGTAAGAATTAGGTGGGACAAAGTATATAAATTTCTAGTACAGTACCTGTCACAAAGTGTTACATAAGTGATAGCTATTGCTGTTATTTCCTTGATTGTAAGGCTGATCTTATTTTTTCTCATTTTTACATATCTTAAATCAGTATAGTTCCACTGAACTATGGCAGCATACATATACTACACACATCTTACAAACACTGTATATATATCATGTTTTTTCTTGCTTAAAAGCTAAATACCTATTATTAAAAGAGCATTGTGGATATCACCTTAGAATCAAGGCAATGTGGAATGACCTTTAGGACCCTAAAAATACTTAGGCATCTCACTGTGGAAAAGCGAACTCCATATGGGATACTGGCTCCTGAGTCAACTAGTTGCCTTCTCAGGAAATGTATCACTGGGCTTATGGCCCAGAGAGATCAGGAGCTGGCTGCAACCACACCCTGGGGAAAGGTCTTCAAGAGCTACCTATTGACCTCAAGAGTGCCCCTCCCTAACTCCATCTTTAATTCCACAAGAGATTAAACCTACGTGTCACTGTCCAGAGGCTGGTTCGTGATGACATTCCTTCCCTTAGGAGCATAGTTCCACTGCACGTCCTGGATGCCCAGATAGTAGACTCTAGTGGCCCCATCAGTCAGTCGGGGCCACAAGGGTTGCACGAACAGCAGAGCCCATAGAAGATGGCCTGGCTCCATGGCCCACATTACTCTGGGAAACAGGCAAATGAATAGCTGTCGGTATAGAAGACAGAGAACAAAGGGGCTTTGCATGTGTCTCGAAAAGTAAAGAGGCAAGAGCCAGACTGAGTGACTGAGAAAACAAAAACCGATTAGCCTAGAATCTCTGCCTTACCTTTTTCCTTTCAACAAGTGTTCAAGGATCTCTACACATTGGACTTTGGAGGGCAAAGTTAAAAATCACTTGTACTGACAATTGTGTATCACTTTCTTCAGAAGAGAAATCTGGATCCATTTTCTTCAGCAATGTAGAAAGAAGAATATACTCTAGCCCAAAAATTAGGAAACAGGCATCAGTAGCCCAAATGAGCCACTGACTCACTCGGTACCCAAATCAGGTCACTAATTCTCCCTGTGTCTCTGTTTTCACCATTGTCACTTTCCATCCTCTATGAACTGTGTTTAAAAACAAATGAGAATTCACCAAAATACATTTATTAGGATGTTCATAGACCCAAACTGGAAACAGTCAATATGTCCATGAACACTATAATGGATGAGTAGATGATATTTTATTCATATAATGGAATTCTATATAAATGGTAATGAGCAAACTAACACTATACATGAAAATATGGATGCCTCTCACAAATACAATGGTGCAGAAAGAAACGAGACACAAAGGGTACATATTGTATGATTTCATTTATATAAAGTACAAAATCAGGCAAAACTAATCTATGCTGTTAGAAGCCAGGATAATGTTTTCTCTTAAGGTAGGGATCAGTGACTAGTAAGGCAGAGGAGGAAGGCTTCTAGGAAATGTTCTGTTTCTTGATTTACTTACTGGTTACATGGGTACGTTCAGTTTGTGAAAATACACTGAGCTGTGAACTTAGCACATTTATCAGAAGAAATGTTCTCTGCTGGTTCTCTGCCATGCACAAATCCATTTAATGTGTCCAATCTTGAGTCAGAGTTAGAACTAAGCTTCTAACCTTTCATTCTGATACATCAGCCAGGCAGTTAGACTTTTGGGGGCTGATATGAAGCACTCAGTCATACTATACACAGCCACAGTCAATCCCAGAAACACAGGTGACATAACATAAACACAAATATACATACACTTGCATGCATATACATAGACACATGCAGTCTTATCTAAAAGCAGAGATGCAGACACTTTCATCCACACTAGAACCACAGTGTCACACAGAACCTTAGTCACTTTCAAAATAATAATAACCTACAATGGAAAAGAATCTGAAAACGTATATATATATATATATATATATATATATAACTGAATCTCTTTACTGTACACCAGAAACACAACATTGTAAATCAACTATGCTTCAATTAAAAAATAATAAAAATAAATATTTATAGTGTGTGCATGACATGTCAGACATTGTTCTAAGTGCTTTACAGATTAAATCATTCAATCTTCACAGCAACACTATGAAGCAGATGCCATTATTATCCCCATATTATAGAAGGAGAAACCGCAGAACAGCAGTATAAGATAATTTGTCCAAGTTTACCTAGTTAACAATCAGTAGAGTTGGGTTGTGAGCTCAGGGAAGTATAGGTCCAGTGTCTATGCTTTTTTTTTTTAATTGAAGTATAGGTGACTTACTATATTATGTTAGTTTCAGGTATACATGTTCGTAATTACCATACTATACTACTTTTCACAAAATATACTTGCACACACAGAAAACATGTACAGACATATCTTGCTTTATTGTGCTTCACTTTATTTCACTTCACAGACATTGTGTTTTTTACAAATTGAAGGTTTGTGGCAATTCTGTATTGTCAGATGATGTTTAGCATGTTTTAGCAGTAAAATATTTTAAAATTCAGGTATGTACATTTTTAAAGATGTAATACTATTACACACTTAATAGGCTACATTATAATATAAAGATAACTTTTACATGCACTAGGAAACCAAATAATTGTGTGAAGATTTATTATGATATTAACTTTATTGCTGTAGTTTGGAACCAAACCCACAATATCTCCAAGATATGCTTGTATATGCCTATAGCTATAGTTATATCTGAGAAAACCCCATACATTCTGAAACATGCAATCATATGTAGTTGTGATCACTTCCAGAAACAGACACATATATTCATATGGGCAGAGATACATCTAATCAATATAATTCATGATGATGATAATAATGGTGGTAACTATCATTCATGCAGAAATTACTACACACTAAATGTGATGCTCACTTTTTTATATATAAATTATTTCACTAAATCCTCAACCTAAGCACATGATATTAGGGACAATTAATCAAAAATAGAAAATCAAAAATATGCACAGACTCACATGTGGATAGGAAATCCCCAGATATTTACCCTGATTGATAAACAGAACTACAGATTTCCCTACATATTCTCAGACCCCTCCACACAAAGTAGTGGCCCAAGTGTGTAATCCCCAGTCTTCATATGACATTTGGAAGAAAGCCCTTGATATGTGGGAGGACCTGTTTTTGGATTCCTCTTCCTAAAACCTGGCTTTCCTACTGACCAATTGTGTAGCCTTGGATGATATTTAGCCACTCTGGACCTGTTTTCTTATCTATAAAATATATCTAATAATATAAGCCTTGGAGAAGTAAATTAGAAAATTACATGTAAATTCCCCAGTACAATTAGTGCTTAGAACATAACAGACAGTAAATGTTGGTTTTCTTCCTCTTCCTTCTCCATCCTGGTGACAGTTTGTTAATTTATCCTTACTGTCTCCCACACATCTTATGTTCTATATTTCAACTCTAAGGGCTCCTAACTGCTCCAGAAGACCCACTCTAGCCTCTCCATATCACTGTTCTCTGAAGAACTATTTACTCTCTATAACACCCAAATACATGAAGTGAAACTTTGTATTATTATTTTCTTTGTCTCATAAGCTGCCTCATGAACTGTCTTTATTTACCAGATTGGACTATAAACTCCTTGAGCGTGGATGTCACATCTTAGAGGTCTTTGTGTAACTACTGGCAGATATGGTGATGGGGGCCCTGTAGGTGTAACATAAACAGCTACTGCTAAAGTGACATAAAACAACATAGACATACATTTTCCCACCAGTTGACTTTAGTCAAGTTCGCCACTGGTTCAAAGAGTAACCTTAGTGAGCCCCAGTTTTCTCATCTATAATATAATAGAGCTGGACTATAACTTACTTTTGGGGGGTCATGGATCTTCAGGAATATAATGAAATGCAAAAACACAGAACTACAAAAATGTTTTATATAAAGAGCTCTCAAAGAGTCTTTCTAGCTCTCACATTCACTGATGAAATACAGGTGCATTCACATGCACCAACATATAGTACCACATATGTATACACAAATATCATGTCCTCAGCAAGGAGGGAGTGTCCTTGATTCAATGAGAATCTGAATGCAACATGCACCTCTTTCAAGCTTCCTTATCAAAGAGGTGTCAGCAAGGCTGTTGTGCCTTAAACTAACGTAGAGAGAAAACTGTCCCAGGTAAGAGTTCCACAATTGAAGAAGCACATTGTTAACTTGGAAATATTCCCAGAAAAGACTGGTATTGAACTTCAGCAATAAATGAAAAATCATTCAAAGGGTGACTAATGACCAAAAGGACTAGATAATAGAACCTGGGAAAAAATGCAACTTAGCATTTGCCTAGCACTTTCCACTGTACAGTATGTTTTTCATATCTTCCATATTATTTAATTCTCACATTCTTGTGAGATAAGGATTTTCTTCCCCATTTTGCATTGAGGACACAGGCTTTGGAATCAGATTGCCTAAACAAATCCTGGCTTCGCTTTTCCTAGCTCTGTGACTTGATAAACTGCTTCACTTCTCAAGCCATAGTGTCTTGATCTTTGAAATAGAATTTATATTATTTGCTACATCTCAGAGTAGTTGTGAGGATTAAATGAATTAAGATCTGTAAATGAATAGAACACAAATAAGTACTCAAGTGCACAAGAGATCAAAAAGTATTAGTGGCTATGATTATTACAGACAAGGAAATAGCTTTAGAAATGAAAATTGCCAGATTCACAAAGCTTTAACATTTTATGGATAGCCATAGCACATACACACTCATAAGTTCCTATATACAATAGCACATTGTAAGCATATAGGCACATGTATATGGCTGAGATTAATTTCTTTGGAAGGAAAATGATATATGAAAAGAACCAGAACTTTTGAGTCAGATAAACTTAGGTTTGAGTGCTGTTTTCAGCTGCGTTTGAAAGAAATAGCACCAAGGACTTAGTAGGTATCTGATAAGTATAAGTTTTCACTTCTTCTAGTCACTAACTTCCCTTTTTATTCCCAAAGCTGCATTTGTTGTTGCTACTTTTATTGTTGTTTTTTTAAACTTGGTTTATCATTATAAAACAGAAGAAAGGGAAAGCCCATAACATACTTTTAGAATCACTTGGATATTTCATGGTAAAATTGAAAGTCTTTAGACTCTAGGAAAATAGATTCTAGTTATGAATTCATCATTTATTAGTTGTATGACATGGAAAAAGTCACCTAGTTTCTTGAGCCTTGATTTCATCATCTCTTAAATGGAAATAATCTCTGCTTCAGACTCTCTATTAGTTTGCTATGAAGATAAAATGAGATGAAGGATTTGAAAGCCCTATATAAACTTTTCACTTGGACAGGGCTATTTTTTTTCAGCTGAGCCCACAGGAGGAGGTCTTATAGAAAGGCCAGACTGAGGAGGAAAAATAAAAGGGAAAGGTAAAAGGAGAAATGAAATAAATTGAGCAAGAATCCTGGAGGAAAGTGAAAAAAGAGGGCAAAAGGAGGAGGTGCTCAAAGGAGGAGAGAGAAAGAGAGAGAGAGAGAGAGAGAAGGGATTTCTGGGATACTTCTAATTAGACATAGTTTAGTCAGTGTACACTGAGACTAGTCAAAACTTCCTTTCCTGGCATCCCAATGTTACCTGGGCCTGGTCTCCATCATCCATGATAGTTTTCATCACTGTTTTCCCTAGAATTTGCAAGTTGATCCTTTAATGAGACAATGCTCTTCACTCTGAGTTTGAATAGACTGGTCTGGACACTCTCATCCTAGACAAAGGATCACTCAGCTGGACACAGAAATGCTGAGCTATCCTTGAGGTTTCATCTCCAATTTCAGAAGTCTTACTAATAGAACCCTCCATCAAGATTGACCTTTTGGTCCTCCACTTTCTTAATGCTGTGTGGTTTTTTATTTACCTTGTGACTTAAAATAGGGGATTTTCTCACCTTCAGAGGGTATGGGACTTTACTGGAAGGGAAAATGGGGAGAGTGTTTAAAGTCTCAAAAGAGTAGTACAAGTACAATTTATATTATTTTTTAATCATTGTCACTGTATCTTAGTATGTCAGAGATGGGAAAATGGAGGCCCACAGAGGAAGAGACTCACCTGAAATCCTGAGAGCTAGTACTAGAACCTAAGATCCTCTAGCCTGGCAATCATGTCCAGTATATTATCACCATACTGTTCCTGGGACAATATGATTTCACTACATATTTGCATTTGTATTAAGGAGGTTTCTTTATTTCCTCACACCCCAGTTGTGGTATAATAGAAAGTATACTGATTTGAAACTAGAAAGGCTGGATTCAAATTCTCTTTCTTGCCTGTAATAGCTATGTGACCTTTCAACAAGTCACTTTCACCTATTTGAGCCTCAGTTTTCTCATCTAGTTGGGGGTAATATTTATTTCACAAGATTGTTTTGAGGCTCAAACAAAATAATGGATATATGAGCCCCTAGCAAAGGGCTTAGAATACAGTAGATGCTCAGTAAAAAACTGAATGTATTTTAGATACATACATCCACAAAGACCTTTAGAAACTATATTTTTTCAATCCCTGATGTGACATATAGAAAACTGAGACCAGAGAGATGAAGGGGCTTGCTCAAAGTCAAGCAGCCAGTTACTGGCAAAGCCAGAATTTGAACCCATATTTTCTAAAATATTTCTTCTACTTAGGCACTAAGTGTGAGAAATAATTCAGATTTTAAGCTGATAGCTTAGTTCAGCTATAATTTACTGCCTTACTTTGTGCCAATCTGGATCTCAAAGTATGAAACTAAATGATCATTTTTAAGTGCTTGAGCTTCCCATTTATGTAGTCCTCAGATCCATTACTTCAATAAACCCCACAAACTGTGAGACAGAAAATGAGCACACTATTTCAACAGGAAAATTAACTACTCTCTACAACTCCAGGATCGTCTCTGAAACAGCTGAGCCAGTGTGGTCCTGGCCATTTTGGTGAGAGGAACAAAGAGAGCGTATTGTCCACTTTAACTTTCCTGCACACCAAGCCATGCTTCCTCCAACTTCTCAGCCACTGACTTTCTCTTCTAGTGGCCCAGGATTCCCCTAAACCAAGCTGAATAAAGGTTTTCTTCAAAGAAAGGGAGGCAAGGTAGGGTTTGGAAAGAGAGGGGAAAAAAGCTTACCTTTGCTGCAGAAAACACTTCCATATTCATGTCAGTGGCCTAGTGATGCTAAGCTGCAGACCCCAGCATGAGTCTGCCAGCCCTGCTCAGTCTGTATCCTGGGTTACAGAGCCTTTCTCATAAATAAAGTCCGGGGCTCCAATTTGGCTGGTATTACTGGAGAGGGGTGAATGGAGGCTGGGGCAGTTCTAGGTGACCTCTTTTCCAGAAACTAAACTGCTGGAATGTCTTGTTCTGGGCCTGGTTTGGTACAAAACCCGGGACGGTTCTTTGACCATATCCGGTGTTTTCCAAATCCCGGTTAGGATCTCCAGAGGAATTACAAGAGGGTGGGCTGCACTTCTCTTATCTCAGCTTGCTAGTTGGTATTTGCTGAGAGGGGGAAGGAAATGCACTGTCACTGTAGCCAGTCAAAACTCACAGGATTCCAACAGCCTCATTTAAGGAATAGGGCCCTCTGCAAGGGTTACAAGATGTGAAAAGAGCCCCCATCCCCATCAACATTTTCCTTTGTTGTGAAGTACAGTTATCAGCCCTTCTAATATTCTGAGGCCATGGTTGCTTGGTAATAGAGAAAAATAAAACTGGTAATAAAACAAAGAGCTTTCTACATGCCAGTCCCTATGTTAACCACTTTTCATGCATTCTCTCATTTAAGTTTCACAATTATTCTGTGAAATGAATATGCTAATTCTCCTTATTTTACAGCTGAAGGAAAGCAGGCTCCGAGAGAGAAAGTAACAGTTCAAAGTCAAACAATTAAGAAGTAAAAGGCGGGGTGGGGTGGGGTGGGGGATGGGGGGTGGGGGGGTGGGGGGTGAATTTTACTGGGTCTGTCTAGACTCTTAGCCACCACACGACCACACTGTGCTACTTCAGGGAGAATCACAGAGAGCCCTTTTGCAAGGAAGGAAGTGACTTCACAGTTATTGAGTGCCTGCAGTCCACCAGTCACTGCTAGATTTTTTAAAATGTACATTAACTCTGCCTCTGCCGTTTTTATCAGCTGCTAGGGTGAAACCCCAGGGCTGTATTACTCACATTTTCCATCGAGGAGACCGGATGTAGCTACAAGATAGCCTGGATTAACATAAGTCAACATCCTAAAAACTAAGAAGACCCAGAAGAATTGGAAATATTAAATTTAATAAAAAAGGAACTAATAAAAATAGCAAAACGGGGCCCAAAATTTCTGGGTGAAGCTGGAGTCTGGATTTGTTTAAAACCAGAGTCCATCTTTGTTCCTGTTAGAAAGAGACAGTAATGAAAAATCACTGGTCTGAGTCAAGTGACCTAGGTTCCAACCCCCGCTTGCTCTTGCAGTAATCAGATATGTGGCATTGGCTCAGGCCCTTCTCTTCTTTGGGCCTCAGTCTTTCCATTTGTACAATGAGGACCTTAAACTAGGTAAGGACCCTCTCAGCTCTATAAATTTACATATCTAGGATTCCATGAAGAAGGCACATTCTTTTTTTTTTTTTTTTTTTTTTTGCGGTACGCGGGCCTCTCACTGTTGTGGCCTCTCCCGTTGTGGAGCACAGGCTCCGGACGCTCAGGCTCAGCGGCCATGGCTCACGGGCCCAGCCGCTCCGCGGCACGTGGGATCTTCCCGGACCGGGGCATGAACCCGTGTCCCCTGCATCGGCAGGCGGACTCTCAGCCACTGCGCCACCAGGGAAGCCCAGAAGGCACATTCTTGATATTAAGAGTAGAAGAAAAAGAGATTTTAAAGATGCAAAGTGTAAGAAAAGAATGGGTGCAGAGTAATTCGTGGAGAAAAGGTAGAGAACTCCATGCCTCTTTAGAAAGGACTGCATCTACCCACCAGAACCAGGTATAGGAAGGAGAAAGGTATGATGGCAGTTCCACCACCTAGTATCCTTACTTTGTGATGGGGTAATCTTGGCTAGGAGCAGATGTTGTTCCCCAGGCAGTCTCAACACATTTTTCTCTCCTGGATTTAAAGTGTCTGGAGCAGGGTCCAGGGAGGAGGAGTTTCAAAGACTGAGCCAGTGGGGCAAAGTCTGGGTCATAAACCAATGAAGGTGCTTAAAGGTGCCTAGACATTTAGGAGCTGCCCCCACAGACTGCACCCCAGGCTAACCCAAGTAGAAGCACCAATAGGGAGAAGGCAGGAAGCACATTTCTTCAGCTCCTTCAGAAGTTATCAGTGATCAAGGGAAGCTGGATCAGGCCACAGCAGCCCGATCTGTCTCTCCCCCAACTTAGCACAGATGTAGACCTTGAAGCTAGAGTGGGAATGTGGAGACCAAACCCATTAAGCTGGGATCTAAGTCCAGGCTTAAAGGCATTTATGACAGGGAGGGGTAGGGATAAGGCCTGTGTTCTGACTCACAAAAGACAACAATAAACAGGTCTTATGGACACACTTGAGTCAACATAGTGAAGACTGCAGGAGGCCAGCTAGGCTAGGTTTCTGAGCCTGTATTATTCATTCAGCAATTCACTGAAAGGGCACAGAGTACCTACTTCTGCAAATCCTGGGCATATTTCTAGTGCCTTTCCTCAAGGATCACCTAAAAATGGTTTAAGTTGATACCTATAGACTAGGATGGTAAACTATTTCTGTCAAAGGCCAGTTAGTAAATATCTTATGTGCAGAACATACAGTCTCTGTCTGTCATAACTATTAAAATAGGCCATTGTAGCATGCGGGGTATATCTATATTCCAATAAAAGCTAATTTACAAAAACAAGCAGCAGACCAGATTTGGCCCATGAGTTGTAGTTTGAAAACCACTGTAATATAGACATTTACAATAAGACAACATTATTAAGAGTGTGGAAACTAGAATCAGACATCCTAGATTGAAATCCCAATTCTGACACTTCCTGATTCTGTGACCTTGGAAAAGTCATCTAATTCTTCTAAACTTCAGTTTTACATCTGTGAAATAGGGATAATAGTACCTATTTTATAGGGCTGTTATAAGGACTGAAATAAAAGTTTACATGTGAACTATTTAACAGAGTGACTGGTACATAGTAAATGCTCAAAAATGAGTTATCATTTTAAAATGTTTAATAAAGAAATCTAAATTCTTCTGTCCTGATTCTTAGAAAATAAGTTGTATTAATTCAGGGAGAAAAGGAAGAGTGTTTCAAGAATCCTAGTTTTAAGTTTTAGTTATGCTACAAAAGAAAACACAGTGATCTTGGATAAGTCACTTTGCCTTTATGGGACTCAGTTCCATCACCTGTAAAATGGAGAAGATAGTCTTGACTTGTCATTTTTCAAAATTATTTTTGGTGGCAAAACTATTTCCCCAAAGAGAATCTTATAGTAAACCTCCACTATCTATGGAAGTCTCATCTTTCCTGTGGAGCACTACAGGCAAGTTAGGAGGGAGAAAGGAAATGGGCAGGGATGAGGATACCCAGGGACCTACTCATTTGTATGCCTGCCCATGCAGACAATGTGGTTAACCCTGGAGCACAAGTAAGGACCTTCATTAACACTAAAAGCATGTTTGAGTAGCACAAGACCAGAATGTGCTTAAGCATTCTTCAAGTCTTAAATTCTGTCACTAACCCATCCCTTCATTTTTTCATTTACTCAGTCAATATTTCCATGTTATCTGTGTATGGACAATCACAAGGGCATGGCCCTGGGATGTCTACAAAGATGAGAAGATCACAGGGAACTTCATGCTAGGGAAAGGCTATCCAGTGTGAGAAGCATGGGGTTTGGAGTCAAAAACACCAGGATTGGTATCCTGGCTGGCTCCTTCTGAGTTGTGTGACATTGGGCAAGTCACTTAACCTTTCCGGCTCTCTGGTACCTCATCTGTAAAACTGGAACAATAACACTTCCATGACTGAAACATTGTGAGGATTAAATAAGCTGCAATTTGCATGAACCCTTGGAACAGTGCTCAATAACTTAGGGACTGTCAATAGATATTCCTTTTCTTCCCATCTTCCCCACAGTGAAATTTAGTGGCAGCATTAGTTGCCTTGTGAAAATAAAAAGCCCTGAGCAGTGCCCTGGCATAGCCAGTCTACCATTTTATCTCAGGACTCTGATGAACTTGCCCTTAGCAGTTTTTAAAAAAAGGGACTCTGGGAAAAGACTGAGGGATGCAGGGAGGAAGAGAGGAAGGGGTTTTCCCCTAGAGACCACACCTCTGAAGACACCATTCTCCCTTTTCATTACCCACCACCACTTCTCACCAGCAGGCTCTATCATGCTTTGAAAGGATTGATCTACACTGCTGTGATGTGTTTCCTTGGCTCCCTCAGGGCACACTGTCTAGTTCTTGAGCTGTGGTTCTTGAATTCGACTTGTTGCTTTCTTAAGTCTTCTAAGGCAGTGGATCTCACACTTGGGCATGCACCAGAATCCCTTGGAGTGTTTGTTAAGAAACTGAATTTCTGCTTCAGTAAATCTGGGGTGAGGACCAATAATTTGCATTTCTAACAAGTTCCCAGGTGATTCTGATGCTGTTCATCTGAAGACCACACTTTAAGAACCACTGCTCAGGGCTAAGGGACTCTGGCTCTGAAGCTTACCCCCCTGCCAGCTAACTTGCACTTGTAGACTGATTTCGACAGCTCTCAACAGTCTTGGTACTCAGGTATCCAATATTTGGCTCTAGGTCAAAAAGTATATTTCCTTTAGCTTTCTGGTACCTCATTCATCTGCAGTCTCCCTGAGTGTCCTTCCAACACCTATTTGCCCACTCCCTTTACCTCAGACCCTTCTTGCCTGCCTGAGTAAACTTCCCTTTCTCCTCCACACTCAGTTAATATGTCTTTTTTCTGGCTGCCATCTTTGAACAGCTCTATAAATGGCCTCAGCTTCTCCTTCCACCTCTCCTCTATATTCTCATGTGGCTTCCTGATTGTGGGCTATGGGCACAGACAGTGAATCTGTGAATCTTGGCTCTGCCTCTCCCTGAAGTATGTGATCATGGGAAGGTACCTGAGTTCCACAAGCCTCAGTTTGTCATCTGTAAAATCAGGCTGTGAAAATAAAATGTAAAAATGTCTATAAAAAGAGCTAGTGCAACACCTGTCACATAGTAAGATATCAGTAAATGTTAGTCTCTTTTTCCTTACTTTCTCTACTTTTCTCACTCCAGCCTACCACCTCTGCTACTAAGGAGCTGGCAACAAGTAAGAAGGATAAAACAATGAAGGAATAAAAAGCCTTTAATTAGTATAAAATAACATAGTAAGTGAGAGAAGGGGGGCCTATACAAAGTGTTACAACAATTAAGAGAAGGAAGAAGTCATTTTTTTTTCTTTTTTTTTTGTGGTACACGGACCTCTCACTGTTGCGGCCTCTCCCGTTGCGGAGCACAGGCCCCGGACACTCAGGCTCAGCGGCCATGGCTCATGGGCCCAGCCGCTCAGCGGCATGTGGGATCTTCCTGGACCGGGACACAAACCCGTGTCCCCTGCATCGGCAGGTGGACTCTCAACCACTGCGCCACCAGGGAATCTCAGGAAGAAGTCATTTTCAATAGGTGTGTGTCAGGATAAGCTTCATAAATGACTGAATGATATCATTTTCCCTCCCACTCCCATTTCTCAAGCCAGAAATCTGAATGTCATCCAAGATTCCTGCCTTCTCCCTCACTATCCACACCCATTTCATTGACAAATCTTGACATATTTATATTTTAAATATCTTTTGAATCCACCCACTTTTCTCCATCTCCACTGCCATAGCCGTGATCTGAGCCATGCTCATCTCTTAATTGAATCACTGTAATGACCTCCTCATTGTTCTTTTTGTCTTCATTCTTGCCTCCCAAAATCTGCTCTTCAAATAACAACCAAAGCTATTTTGTCCAAAACACAAATGTATATTTTCCCCCTACTTAAAATCCTCCAAAGTGCTTGCCTTATTGATTGAAGTTAGAGTAATATGGAGATTAACAGGGCTCTTGGGTAAGGATAACATTTAAACTGGTGAAATGTTCCTCACGTGTGTGTGTGTGTGTGTGTGTGTGTGTGTGTGTATGCGCACATATGGAAATATCTCCAAGATATATCATTAAGTAAAAGATAAGGTACAGAACAATGAGCATTTTGTGTTTCCTTCATTCACACACACACATACTTCTATGTATATACTTATATAGGAGAATAAGGAATTTTTCTTCTGGAAATCATCACAAAAATATTTTTAACAGTGGTTTTCCTTCAGGGAGAGTGACCTAGTTGGGGAGGAGCATGAATTTCATTTTTTACTTTGAACTGTTTGAATTTTCAAACCTCATACATTAATTGTTTTTTTAAAGATTATCTAGAAAGTGAATATATACTGACTTTTGTTTCTTTCTTTGTATTCCTATGTATAAGAAAATTATAACTGTTATATTGAGAAAATTAATGACTTCTCATTTTCTCTAGGATAAAGGTCAAACTCTTTAGCATGGCTTATATGGCCCTTTGTAATTTAGCTCCTCCTACCTAATCTTTCTAGCTCACTGTTTGTCGTTCCTCACCTCATACTCTGTGTTCCACCCATACTGGAGTTCTATCAGTTTGTCCGTTTTCCAAGGTACTACATGCTTTCTCTTACCTCCAGACTTTATATGTTGTTCTACCTGGCTCAAACACTCTTCACTCTATTATTCTTACCACTCATCTTTTGGGTCTCAGTTTAGAATTCCCTTCCTCCAAGTGGTTTTCCCTGACTTCCTGTGTTTCTCAGTTAGGTGGACCTTCCATGTGCTCCCCAAACACAATGTGTATTTAACCAGAGTTTATTGAAATTCCTTGTTTAACTGCCTGTCTTCACAGCTTATAATAGAAACCCTCTGAGTTCAGGGATCACATCTTTCTTGCTTCCCATTGTAGCCTCAGAGCCTAGCACAACACTTCATATAGACTTGGTGCTCAATAAACATTTGCTAGATGAATGAATGATGAACAAAGTAATCAATAAGACACTCTTTGGGCATGGTCAGCAAAATCTTAAGAGAAAACAGCTGCATTCATAACCTTCATTTGGGAAGATGACTTAGGTGGGACTTTTCCAGTTTTAAGGTTGGCTTAGTTGTACTTGATAGTTTCACTATTTGACCAACAAGTCTGTTACCAAAACGTCCTGTGTGTCTGTCACTGCCAGTCCCTATGCTTTTCGAATTGACCCATTGTAATGAGCCTGGCCCAGTTCCTCTAAGCACCTAACCCCCAAATCCACCTGGGGTACCTCAGGTTAGAAGAATAGTGAGCAAAAAAGGCCTCAGAAGGCATGGATGGTGTTTACTTCCATATTAGGTTGCTTCCCAGGGCTCTTAAAGGAGCTGCATTTACCTGTTTTATATTCTGGGTTAAGCAGCCATGTAGACCTTCATTCAAAGAAACTGTTCTTAGCAAAATAAATCAGAAAACTCCCAATACAACAATCTTTCCTTATGACTATACAAACTCTGTTTGGATGCCTCCAATAATTGAGAGCTCACGATCTCCCAAGACAACTCATTCAACTTCCCAGTTATTTTCCTTATATTAAATAGCTAAATATTTGCCTTTCTCTACCTTCTGTTTATTGGTTCATTTTTCTACTGAATTTAGGACTCCTGAGCAAAAATTCTAGTCAATGTCATCTGACCTCTTTTTAACAGCAAAAAACTAGCTGTCTTGTGGACAATATTTCCTCTCTTGGGCATGTACAATGCAGTGCTGACTCCCAGGTCTCATCTTTTCTTTGTTCTCATGTCAATATTTTCTTCATTCCCAGAGAATTATGGTAGGAAATGCCACATTCAGGAGATCTTCAAGATGGCGAAGTAGTAAGACATGGAGATCATCTTCCTCCTGACAAATATATCAGAAATACATCTACATGTGGAACAACTCCTACAGAACACATACTGAATGCTGGCAGAAAACCTCAGACTTCCCAAAAGGCAAAAAACTCCCCACATACCTGGGTAGGGAAGAAGAAAAAAGGAAAAACAGAGACATAAGAATAGGGACAGGACCTGCACCTCATGGAGGGAGCTGTGAAAGAGGAAAAGTTTCCACACACTAGGAAGCTCCTTCACTGGCAGAGATGGGGGTGGGGAAGCTTCAGAGCCACAGAGGAGAGCACAAGAGCAGGGGTACATAGGGAAAAGCGGAGACATTCCCGCACAGAGGATCTGTGCCGACCAGCACTCACCAGCCTGAGACGCTTGTCTCTCACCCGCCAGGGCGGGTGGGACTGGAAGCTGAGGCTCAGGCTTCAGAGGTCAGATCCCAAGGAGAGGACTGGGGTTGGCTGCATGAACACAGCCTGAAGGGGGCTAGTGTGCCACAGCTAGCCAGGAGGTTGTCCAGGAAAATGCCTGGAGATTCCTAAGAGGCAAGAGATCATTGTTTTGGGGGTGTATGAAGAGAGGGGATTCAGAGAACCGCCTAAACGAGCTCCAGAGACTGGCTTGAGCTGCGGCTATCAGTGAGGAACACAGAGACAGACATTAAATGTTAAGGCTGCTGCTGCAGCCAACAAGAAGCCTGTGTGCAAGCACAGGTCTCTAACCACACTTCCCTGCCCAGGAGCCTGTGCAGTCTGCCACTGCCAGGGTCCTGGGATGCAAGGACAATTTCCCTGGGAGAACACATGGCACGCTTCAGGTTGTTGCAACATCTTGATGGGCTCTGCCGCCGCAGGCTCGCCCTACCTTCTGTACCCCTCCCTCCCCCCGTCCTGAGTGAGCCAGAGCCCCCTAATCAGCTGCTACTTTAACACCGTCCTGTCTGAGCAAAGAACAGATGGTCTCAGGCAACCTACATGCAGAGGTAGGGCCAAATCCAAAGCTGAACCACAGGAGCTGTGCAAACAAAACAGAGAAAGGGAAATATCTCCCAGCAGCCTCAGGAGCAGTGGATTAAGTCTCCACAGTCAACTTGATGTATCCTGCATCTCTGGAATACCTGGAAAGAAAACGAATCATCCCAAAATTGATTCGGTCAATTTTGGGAGCTACTGTAGGCTTAGGGTTTGCTTTCTGCCTCTAATTTTTTTCTGGTTTTAGTTTATCTTAGTTTAGTATTTAGAGTTCATTGTCATTGGTAGATTTGTTTATTGATTTCATTGCTCTCTTCCTTTTTTTTTTACACATAGATATGCATATATATTTTTCCTTTTTCTCTTTTTGTGTGTATGTGTATGCTTCTTTGTGTGAGTTTGTCTGTATAGCATTGCTTTTACCATTTGTCCTAGGGTTCCCTCCATCCGTTCTTTTTGTTTGTTTTGTTGGTTTTAGTATAGGTTTTAGTGCTTGTTATCATTGGTGGATTTGTTTTTTGGTTTCATTGCTCTCTTCATTCTTTCTTTTTTTATTACTTTTAATTTTTTTAAATTTTTTATTTTAATAGTTTTATTTTTCTTCTTCCTTTCTTTCTTTTTTTCTCCCTTTTCTTCTGAGCTATGTGGCTGACAGGGTCCTGGTGCTCCAGCTGTGTGTCAGGCATGTGCCTCTGAAGAGGGAGAGTGAAGTTCAGGAAATTGGTCCACCAGAGAAATCCCAGCTCCAAGTAATATCAAACGGCAAAAGCTCTCACAGAGATCTGCATCTCAATGCTAGGACAAAGCTCCATTCAACAACCATCAAGCTACACTGCTGGAAACCCTATGCCAAACAACTAGCAAGACAGGAACGCAAACACACCCATTAGCAGAGAGGCTGCCTAAAATCATTATAAGGTCACAGACACCCCAAAACACACCACCAGACATGGTCCTGACCACCAGAAAGAAAAGATCCAGCCTCATCCTCCAGAAAGGAGGCAGCAGTGCCCGCCACCAGGAAGGCTAGACAACCCACTGAACCAACTATAGCCACTGGGAGCAGACACCAAAAATAATTGGAACTACGAACCTGCAGACTGAAAAATGGAGAACCCAAACACAGTAACTTAAGCAAAATGAGAATACAGACAAACACACAGCAGATTAAGGAGAAAGGCTAAAACCCACCAGACGAAACAAATGAAGAGGAAATAGGCAGTCTACCTGAAAAAAAAATCATAATAATGATAGTAAAGATGATCCAAACTCTTGGAAATAGAATGGAGAAAATACAAAAAGGTTCAACAAGGACCTAGAAGAAATAAGAGCAAACAAAAAATGATGAAGAATACAATAAACGAAATTTAAAATTCTCTAGAAGGAATCAATAGCAGAATAACTGAGGTAGAAGAATGGATAAGTAACCTGGAAGATAAAATAGAGGAAATAACTACTGCAGAGCAGAATAAAGAAAAAAAGAATGAAAAGAATTGAGGACAGTATCAGAGACTTCTAGGACAAAATTAAACAAACCAATATTCGAATTATAGAGGTCCCAGAAGAGAAGAGAAAAGAAAGGGTCTGAGAAAATATTTGAAGGTTAAAGATGAAAACTTCCTTAATATGGGCAAGTCAATAGTCAGTCAAGTCCAGGAAGCACAGAGAGTCCCATACAAGATAGAAACAAGGAGAAACAAACAAAGACACATATTAATCAAACTACCAAACATTAAATACAAAGAAAAAAATTTAAAAGCAGCAAGGGGAAAGCAAGAAATAGCATACAAGGGAATCCCCATAAAGTTAACAGCTGATCTTTCAGCAGAAATTCTGAAAGCCAGAAGGGAGTGGCAGGACATATTTAAAGTGATGAAAAGGAAAACCCTACAAGATTACTCTAACCAGCAAGGATCTCATTCAGATTCATCAGAGAAATTAAAACCTATACAGACAAGGAAAAGCTAAGAGAATTCAGCACCACAAAACAAGCTTTACAACAAAAGCTAAAGGAACTTCTCTAGGCAGGAAACAGAAGAGAAGGAAAAGACCTACAATAACAAACCCCAAACAACTAAGAATGGTAATAGGAAAATACATATTGATAATTACCTTAAATGTAAATGGATTAACTGCTCCAACCAAAAGACATAGACTGGCTGAATGGATACAACAACTAAACCCGTATATATATGCAGCTTACAATAGACCCACATCAGACCTAGGGACACATACAGACTGAAAGTCAGGGGATGGAAAAAGATATTCCATGCAAATGGAAATCAAAAGAAAGCTGGAGTAGCAATTCTCATACCAGACAAAATAGACTTCAAAATAAAGACTATTAAAAGAGACAAAGAAGGACACTACATAATGATCAAGGGGTCAAACTAAGAAGAAGATAGAACAATTGTAAATATTTATACACCCAACATAGGACCACCACAATACAAAGGCAAATGATAACAGCCATAAAAGGGGAACTCGATAGTAACACAATCATAGTAGGGAACTTTAACACCTCACTTTAACCAAAGGGCAGATCATCCAAAATGAAAATAAATAAGGAAACACAAGCTTTATATGATACATTTAACAAGATAGACAATTGATATTTATAGGACATTCCATCCAAAAAAAGCAGAATAAAATTTCTTCTCAAGTGCTCATGGAACATTCTCCAGGAGGAGTCATATCGTGGGTCACAAATCAGGCCTTGGTAAATTTAAGAAAATTGAAATCATATCAAGTATCTTTTCTGACCACAACACTACAAGAGTGGATATCAATTACAGGAAAATATCTATAAAAATTAAAAATACATGGAGGCTAAAATATACACTGCTAAATAACCAACAGATCACTGAAGAAATCAAAGAGGAAATCAAATCATTGTGTAAACACAATGACCCAAAACATATGGGATGCAACAAAAGCAGTTCAAAAAAGGAAGTTTATAGCAATACAATCCTACCTCAATAAACAAGAAACATCTCAAATAAAAAACTTAACCTTGTAACTAAAGCAGTTAGAGAAAGAACAAAAAAAAAAAAGCAAAAGTTAACAGAAGGAAAGAAATCATAATGATCAGAGCAGAAATAAATGAAAATGAAATTAAGGAAGCAATAGCAAAGAGCAATAAAACTAAAAGTTGGTTACTTGAGAAGAAAGACAAAATTGATAAACCATTAGCCAGACTCATCAAGAAAAAAAGGGAGAGGACTCAAATCAATAGAATTCGAAATGAAAAAGGAGAAGTAAAAACTGACACTGAAGAAATACAAAGGATCATGAGAGATTAGTAAAAGCAACTATATGCCAATAAAATGGACAACCTGGAAGAAATGGACAAATTCTTATAAAAGCACAACCTTCCGAGACTGAACCAGGAAGAAAGATAAAATATAAACAGACAAATCACAAGCACTGAAATTGAGACTGTGATTAAAAATCTTCCAACAAACAAAAGCCCAGGACCAGATGGCTTCACAGGTGAATTCTATCAAACATTTAGAGAACAGCTAACACCAATCCTACTCAAACTCCTACAAAATATAGCAGAGGGAGTAACACTCGCAAACACATTCTACAAGGTCACCATCACCCTGATACCAAAACCAGACAAAGATATCACAAAAAAAGAAAACTACAGGCCAGTATCACTGATGAACATAGATGCAAAATTCCACAACAAAATACTATCAAACAGAATCCGACAGCACAGTAAAAGGATCATACAACATGGTGAAGTGGGGTTTATCCCAGGAATGCAAGAATTCTTCAATATATGCAAATCAATCAATGTGATACACCATATTAACAAACTGAAGGATAAAATCCATATGATCATCTCAATAGATGCAGAAAAAGCTTTCAACAAAATTTAACACCCATTTATGATAAAAACCGTACAGAAAGTAGGCATACGGGGAACAGACCTCATCATGATAAAGGTCGTATATAACTAACCCACAGCCAATATCGTTTTCAAAGGTGAAAAACTGAAACCATTTCCACTAAGATAAGGAGCAAGACAAGGTTGCCCACTCTCACCACTCTTATTCAACATAAGTTTTGGAAGTTTTAGCCACAGCAGTCAGAGAAGAAAAAGAAATAAACGGAATCCAAATCCGAAAAGAAGAAATAAAGCTGTCACTGTTTACTGATGACATGATACTATACACACAGAATCCTAAAGATGCTACCAGAAAACTAATAGAGCTAGTCACTGAATTTGGTAAAGTAGCAGGATACAAAATTAATGCACAGAAATCTCTGGCATTCCTATACACTAGTGATGAAAAATCTGAAAGAGAAATTAAGGAAACACTCCCATTTACCACCGCATCAAAAAGAATAAAATACCTAGGAATAAACCTACCTAAGGAGACAAAAGATCTGTATGCTGTAAACTATAAGAAACTGATGAAAGAAATGAAAGATGATACAAATAGATGGAGAGATATACCATGTTCTTGGATTGGAAGAATCAACATTGTGAAAATAATTATACTACACAAAGCAATCTACAGATTCAATGCAAACCTTACCAATGGCTTTTTTCACAGAACTAGAATAAAATATTTCACAATTTGTATGGAAATGGAAAAGACTCCTATTAGCAATCTTGACAAAGAAAAATGGCTTTGGAGGAATCAGGCTCCCTGAGTTCAACTATACAACAAAGCTACAGTAATCAAGAAAGTATGGTATTGACACAAAAGCAGAACTATAGATCAATGGAACAGGATAGAAAACCCAGAGATAAACCCAGGCACATATGGTCACATTATCTTTGATAAAGGAGGCAAAATATACAATGGAGAAAAGACAGACTCTTCAATATCTGGTGCTGGGAAAACTGGACAGCTACTGTAATAGAATGAAATTAGAACACTCCTTTACACCATACAGAAAAATAAACTCAAAATTGATTAAAGAACTAAATGTAAGGCCAGACACTATAAAACGCTTAGAGGAAAACATAGGCAGAACACTCTATGACATAAATCACAGCAAGATCCTTTTTGACCCACCTCCTAGAGAAATGGAAATAAAAACAAAAATAAAAAAATGGGACCTAATGAAATCTAAAAGCTTTTGCACAGCAAAGGAGATGATAAACAAGGCAAAAAGAAACCCCTCAGAATGGAAGAAAATATTTGCAAGTGAAGCAACTGACAAAGGATTAATCTCTAAAATTTACAAGTAGCTCATGCAGCTCAATAACAAAAAAACAAACAACCCATTCAAAAAATGGGCAGAAGACCTAAATAGACATTTCTCCAAAGAAGGCATACAGATAGCCAGGAAACACATGAAAGGATGCTCAACAGCACTAATCATCAGAGAATTGCAAATCAAAACTACAGTGAGGTATCACCTCACACCAGTCAGAATGGCCATCATTAAAATATCTACAAACAATAAACGCTGGAGAGGGTACGGAGAAAATGGATCCCTCTTGTACTGTTGGTGGGACTGTAAATTGGTACAGCCTCTATGGAGAACAGTATGGAGGTTTCTTCAAAACTAAAAATAGAACTACTATACGACCCAGCAATCCCACTCCTGGGATATATCTGAGAAAACCATAATTCAAAAAGAGTCATGTACCACAATGTTCATTGCAGCTCTATTTACAATATCCAGGACATGGAAGCAACCTAAGTGTCCATCGGCAAATGAATGGATAAAGAAGATGTGGCACATATACACAATCTAATATTACTCGGCCATAAAAAAGATGAAATTGAATTATTTTTAGTGAGGTTGATTGACCTAGCATCTGTCACACAGATTGAAGTAAGTCAGAAGATAAAAACAAATACCATATTCTAATACATATATATCAATCTAAAATAAGGTTTTGAAGAACTTAGGTGCAGGACAAGAATAAAGACCCAGACTTAGAAATTGGACTTGAGGATATGGGGAGGGGGAATGATAAGCTGGGACAAAGAGAGTGGCATCGACATATATATACTACCAAATTTAAAATAGATAGCTAGTCGTAAGCAGCTGCAAAGCACAGGGAGATCAGCTCGGTGCTTTTTGACCACCTAGAGGGGTGGGATAGGGAGAGTGGCAGGGAGATGCAAGAGGGAGGAGATATTGGGATATATTTATGGCTGATTCACTTCATTAAAAAGCCAAAACTAACACATCATTGTAGAGCAATTATACTCCAATAAAACTGTTAAAAATATATATATGGTAACTTCTGAATGTATTGATTTTAGCAGTATTGCATTAATAATTAATTTCCAATATTTTTTATTTTAATTATTATTTATTCAAATTTGAAATACAAAAAAGAAAAAGAAAAGAAAATGCCACATTGGTGGCTGGCTTAACCACTGACAAGAGGAAGCAGTCATCTCCATGATATCATTTAAGGGACTCAAAAGCACTTGCACTGCCTCTAAACATGACATCTTTGTTCCGAGTAATTGAACCTAGTAGTGAGAAATATATTCTAGTACTCTCTATGCCACAATCTTATGTGTTACCTGGGGTGGCCTATTTTCCTTCTTTGGTCTTAGTCTTGTCACTTGTACAAGGAGAGCCTTGTATTAGCTGGTCTTTGAGGTCCCTTTCAGTTCTCACATCCTATATTTCCATGATTCAGTCTTTTGAATTAGAGCCCACCAGCATCAAGAAAGCTTATGCAAATGTCTGAATACTATTTATACGCCCTCTGTGTTTGCCTGAGTAAGTTTATGGGAAGTTCACCATTTGGGGAAATGAATCATGTACAGTTTCAAAACCTGAATCTTTATTCACATTCATTAAATGCAGACATTCTCACAATCCAGCATCTCTTCCAGGAAATGTGAACACAATCTAATCTCAGGATATAACCCAGGTTATAGTAGATGGGTCCCTTCTCAGCCTTAGTTTCAAAAACATTTGATCTATTCCTTTGGCTACCTGTTACTCTTTTGCAGTGTATTAGGGAGTGAGGTAGGCAAAATAATGCCTCTCCCAAAGATGTTCATATCTTAATCCCCAGAACCTATGAATATGTTACATGAACAAGAGGAATTAAGGTTGCAGATGGAATTATGGTTGCTTATCAGCTGACAACCCACCTGCAACTGAATATTTTAATTTCACTTTAATTCTCTGCCACTTCCTTATTGTGAAATTTAGGCAAGTTTCTTAAACCTCATTGTGCTTCAGTTCCCTCATCTATAAGATGGAGATAGTAATACCTCACAAGATTGTTTTGACGAATACCTCACAAGATTGTTTTGATGATTACATGAATAAATACATGGTAAGTATATAAATAGCTCCTAGCACATACAAGATACTCAATAAATATTAGTATTACTCGTGAAATCTTCATAAATTTTACTAATAGCTTTGACTGCTATGTTTTAGTCAAAGGAATCCATAATTTCTGCTTCTCTGATTCACTTAAATTTTATAAGAACTATAAGGAGACTTTTCTTTCTGAGGCAGTGTTTAGATATAAAAATAGTGTGAGGCAAAAAAATTATAGATGCCAAAAGGAAATATCAGTTTATAAACAGAGCCTAATTTTGGAGTGTAAACATGTTCCATCTCTCCCCCCACACCTTACTTGAAATGTTTTTCCTTTCACTAATCCAAATCCTTCCTGTCCTAGAAGGATGAGTTTAAATCCCAGGATCTCTTAGAGTCAGGCATACTGTTCTGCACATAATATCTGTTGGATGGATGCACAAAGGAATACAGTGCTGGCACATACTAACAAAGTACAAAGTAGATTCACCAAAATCTAATGAGCTAATGAATACTTAGATTAAAATTGTTATTCTGGCAAAAAGTATGGTTTTGGGGAAGGCAAATACTTTCCTTCAATATTTTTAAAAACAAAAACATTTTTAATTGGGGTATAGTTGTTTTACAATGTTGCGTTAGTTTCTACCATACAGTGAAGTGGAATTCCCTGTGCTATAGAGGAGGCTCTATGAGTTATCTGTTTTATACATATTAGTGTGTATATGTTAATCCCAATCTCCCAATTCATCTCACCCTGCCTATCAACGCTTGGTGTCCATACTTTTGTTCTCTACATCTGTGTCTCTATTTCTTCCTTGCAAACCAGCTCATCTGTACCATTTTTCTAGATTCCACAAATATGCCTTAATGTACAATATTTGTTTTTCTCTTTCTGACTTACTTCACTCTGTATGACAGTCTCTAGGTCCATCCAGGTCTCTACAAATGACCCAGTTTTGTTCCTTTATATGGCTGAGGAATATTCCATTGTATAAAGTACCACATCTTTATTCATCTGTTGATGAACATTTAGGTTGCTTCCATGACCTGGCTATTGTAAATAGTGTGGCAATGAACATTGGAGTGCATGTGTCTTTTTGAATTATGGTTTCTCTGGATACATTCCCAGTAGTGGGATTGCTGTGTCATATGATAGTTCTAGTTTTAGTTTTATAAGGAAGCTCCATACTGTTCTCCATAGTGGCTGTATCAATTTACATTGCCAATAGTGCAAGAAGGTTCCCTGTTCTCAACACCCTCTCGAGAATTTATTGTTTGTAGATTTTCTGATGATGCCCATTCTAACTGTGTGAGGTGATACCTCATTGTAGTTTTGATTTGCATTTACCCAATAATTAGTGATGTTGAGAATCTTTTCATGTGCTGCTTGGATATCTGTATTTTTTCTTTGCAGAAATGCCTATTTAGGTCTTCCACCCATTTTTGCATTGGGCTGTTTGTTTTTTTGATATTGAGCTGCATGAGCAGTTTGTATAATTTGGAGATTAATGCTTTGTCCATTGATACACTTGCAAATATTTTCTCCCATTCTGAGGGTTGTCTTTTCGTCTTGTTTATGTTTTCCTTTCCCGGGCAAAAGCTTTATAAGTTTCATTAGGTCCCATTTATTTTGTTTTTATCCCCATTACACTAGTAGGTGCATCAAAAAGATCTTGTTGTGATTTATGTCCATGAGTGTTCTTCCTATGTTTTCCTCTAAGAGTTTTATAGTGTCCTCTGGTCTTACATTTAGGTCTTTAATCCATTTTGAGTTTATTTTTGTGTATGGTGTTAGGGAATGTCCTAATTTTATTCTTTTACATGTAGCTGTCCAATTTTCCCAGAACCACTTACTGAAGAGACTGTCTTTTCTCCATTGTATATCCTTGCCTAGTTTGTCATAGATTAGTTGACCATAGGTGCTTGGGTTTATCTCTGGATTTTCTATCCTGTTCCATTGATCTGTATTTCTGTTTTTGTGCCAGTACCACACTGTCTTGATTACTGTAGCTTTGTAGTATACTCTGAAGACAGAGAGCCTGATTCCTCCAGCTCCGTTTGTCTTTCTCAAGATTGCTTTAGCTATTCGGGGTCTTTTGTGTTTCCATACAAATTGTGAAATTTTTTTGTTCTAATTCTGTGAAAAATGCCATTGGCAATTTGATAGGGATTGTATTTAATCTGTAGATTGCTTTGGGTAGCACAGTGATTTTCACAATATTGATTTTTCCAATCTAAGAACATGGTATATCTCTATATCCATTTGTGTCGTCTTTGATTTCTTTCATCACTGTCTTATAGTTTTCTGCATACAGGTCTTTTGTCTCCTTAGATAGGTTTATTCCTAGGTATTTTATTCTTTTTGTTGCAATAGTGCATGGGATGGTTTCCTTAATTTCTTTTTCTGATCTTTTGTTGTTAGTGTATAGGAATGCAAGAGATTTCTGTGCATTAATTTTGTATCTTGCAACTTTACCAAATTCACTGATTGGCTCTAGTAGTTTTCTGGTGGCATCCTTAGGATTTTGTAGATATAGTATCATGTCATCTGCAAATAATGACAGTTTTAATTCTTCTTTTCCAGTTTGAATTACTTTTATTTCTTTTTCTTCTCTGATTGCTGTGGCTAGGACTTCCAAAACTATGTTGAATAATAGTGGCAAGTTCCTGATCTTACAGGAAATGTTTTCAGTTTTTCACCATTGAGAATGATGTTTGCTATGGATTTGTCATATATGGCCTTTATTATGTTGAGGAAGGTTCCCTCTGTGCCAATTTTCTGGAGTGTTTTTTATCATAAATGGGTGTTGAATTTTGTCAAAATCTTTTTCTGCATCTATTGAGATTATCATATGGTTTTTATTCTTCAATTTTTTAATATGGTGTATCACACTGATTGATTTGCATATATTAAAGAATCCTTGAATCCCTGGGATAAATCCCAATTGATCATGGTGTACAATCCTTTTAATGTGTTGTTGGATTCTGTTTGCTAGTATTTTGTTGAGAATTTTTCCATGTATATTCATCAGTGATTTTGGTCTGTAATTTTCTTTTTTTGTAATATTTTTGTTTGTTTTTGGTATCAGGGTGATGGTGGCCTTCTAGAATGAGTTTGGGAGTGTTCCTTCCTCTACAGTTTTTTAGAAGAGTTTGAGGAAGATGGGTGTTAGCTTTTCTCTTAATATGTAATAGAATTCATGTGTGAAGCCATCTGGTCCTGGGCTTTATATGTTGGAAAATATTTAATCACAATTTCAATTTCATTACTTGTGATTTGTCTGTTCATATTTTCTATTTCTTCCTGGTTCAGCCTTGGAAAGTTATAACTTTCTAAGAATTTGTCCATTTCTTTGAGGTTGTCCATTTTATTGGCATGGAGTTGCTTGTAGTAGTCTCCTATCATGTTTTGTATTTCTGTGGTGTCCATTGTAACTTTTCCTTTTCCATTTCTAATTTTATTGATTTAAGTCATCTCCCTCATTTTCTTGATGAATCTGGTTGAAAATTATCAATTTTATTTACCTTCTCAGAGAACCAGCTTTTAGTTTTATTGATCTTTGCTATTGTTTTCTTTGTTTCTACTTCATTTATTTCTGGTCTGATTCTTACGATTTCTTTCATTCTATTAACTTTGGGTTTTCTTTGTTCTTCTTTCTCTTGTTTATTTAGGTGTAAGCTTTGACTGTTTATTTGAGATTTTACTTGTTTCTTGAGGTAGGATATTATTGCTATAAACTTCCCTCTCAGAATTTCTTTTGCTGCATCCCATAGGTTTTGGGTTCTTGTGTTTTTGTTGCCATTTGTCTCTAGGTATTTTTTGATTTCCTCTTTGATTTCTTCAGTGTCTTTGGTTATTTAGTATCATATTTTTTAGCCCCTGTGTGTTTCTGTTTTTACAGTTCTCTTTTCCTGTAATTGATTTGTAATCTCATAGCATTGTGCTCGGAAAAGAGGTTTGATATGGTTTCAATTTTCTTAAATTTACTGAGGCTTGAATTGTGACCAAAGATATGATCTATCCTGCAGAGTGTTCTGTTTGCACTTGAGAAGAAAGTGTAGTCTGTTGGTTTCAGTTGGAATGTCCTATAAATATTGATTAAATCTATCTGGTCTCTTGTGTCATTTAAAGCAGCCGTCCCCAACATTTTTGGCACCAGGGACCAGTTTCGTGGAAGACAATTTTTTCACTGATGCAGGGGGGGTGATTCATCCGGTAATGCAAGTGATGGGGAGTGATGAGGAATGGTAGATGAAGCTTTGCTCGCTCTCCCACTGCTCACCTCCTGATGTGTGGCCTGGTTCCTAACAGGCCAGGGACTGGCACTGGTCCAGAGCCTGGGTGTTGGGGACCCCTGATTTAAAGCTTGTGTTTCCTTATTAATTTTCTGTCCATTGGTTTAAGTGAGGTGTTGAAGTCCCCCACTATTATTTTGTTACTGTTGATTTCCACTTTTACAGTTGTTAGCAATTGCCTTATGTACTGTGGTGTTCTTATGTTTTGGGTGCATACATATTTATAATTATTATATCTTCTTCTCAGATTTAACACTTGATCATTTTGTAATGTCCTTCCTTATCTCATGTAACAATCTTTATTTTAAAGTCTATTTTGTCTAATATGTGTATTTCTACTCCAGGTTTCTTTTGATTTCCATTTGCATGAAATATATTTTTCCATCCCCTCACTTTCAGTCTTTATGTGTCCCTAGGTCTGAAATTGGTCTCTTGTAGACAACGTATATATGGATCTTGTTTTTGTATGCATTCAGCAAGTCTGTCTGTTTTAGTTGGCACATTTAATCCATTCACATTTAAGGTAATTATCAATATGAATATTCCTATTACCATTTTCTTAATTGTTTGGATTTGTTTTTGTAGGTCATTTTCTTCTCCTGTGTTTCCCAGTTAGAGAAGTTCCTTTAGCATTTGTTGTAGAGCTAGTTTGGTGCTGCTGAATTCTGTTAACTTTTGCTTGTCCATAAAGCTTTTGATATTTCTGTTCAATGTGAATTAGATCCTTGCTGGGCAGAGTAATCTTGGTTGTAAGTTTTTCCCTTTCATCACTTTAAATATATCCTGCCACTCCCTTCTGGCCTCCAGAATTTCTGCTGAAAAATAATCTGATATCCTTATGGGGATTCCCTTGTGTGTTAATTGTTGTTTTTCTCTTGATGCTTTTTAATATTTTTTCTTTGTATTTAATTTTTGTTAGTTTGACTAATTTTGTCTCAACATGTTTCTCCTTGGGTTTATCCTGTGTGGGACTCTCTGGGCTTCCTGGACTTGATTAGCTATTTCCTTTCCCATATTAGGGAAGTTTTCAACTATTGTGTCTCCAAATACTTTCTCAGACCCTTTCTCTTTCTCTTCTTCTTCTGGGACCCCAATAATTCGAATGTTGGTGTATTTAATGTTGTCCCAGTAACCTCTGAGACTGTCCTCATATCTTTTCATTCTTGTTTCTTTATTCTGATCCACAGCAGTTATCTCTACCATTCTATCTTCTGGCTCACTTATCCGTTCTTCTGCCTCAGTTATTCTGGTATCTATTTCTTTTAGAGTATTTTTAATTTCACTTATTGTGTTGTTCATCACTGTTTGCCCTTTAATTTTTCTAAGTCCTTGTTAAACATTTCTTGTATTCTCTCTCCTCTATTTATGAGTTTTTAGATCATTTTTACTATCATTACTCTGAATTCTTTTTCAGGTAGACTTCCTATTTTCTCTTCATTTGTTTGGTCTTGTGGATTTTTACCTTGCTCCTTCACCTGCTGCATATTTCTCTGCCTTCTCATTTTGACTTACTGCCTTTGGATTCCCCTTTCCACAGACTGCAGTATCGTAGTTCTTCTTACTTCTGGTGTCTGTCCCCAGTGGGTGAGGTTGGTACAGTAGCTTGTGTAGACTTCTTTGTGGGTAGACTGCTACCTGTGTTCTGGTGGTTGGAGCTGGATCTTGTCCCTCTGATGGGGAGGGTCACATCTGGTGGTGTGTTTTGGGGTTTCTGTGAGATTACTATGACTTTAGGCAGCCTGTCTGCTAAGGTGTGGGGTTGTGTTCATTTCTTGTTAGTTGTTTGACATGAGGCGTCCAGCACTGGAGCTTGCAGGACTTTGGGTGGAGTCATGTCGTAGTGTTGAGATGGAGACTTCTGGTAGAACACTCACCAATTAATATTCCATGGGATCAAGAGTTCTCAGGTGGTCCAATGTCCTGGATTTAGCTCTCCCACTTCGGAGGCTTAGGCCCAATCCCTGGCTGGAACACCAGGACCCCAGAAGCCACATGGCATGGAAGAAAAGGAAAAAAAAAAAGCAAACAGACAAACAAATATCTGAGAAAAATGGTAAAAGCAAAACTGAACAGACAAAAACAGGAAAAGAAACACACACACACTCACAAAAAGAAGACAAAAAAGAGAGCAAGCAAACCAATAAACAAACCCAAAAATGAAAACAAAGACTAAAAACTAAACTGACAAAACCAAAATATCAAAAATGGATCAAACGCAGAAAGCAAGCTAAAATAAGGCAAAGAGAGTTGAGGAAGATGGTGGAAGAGTAAAACACGGAGATCCCCTACTTCCACACAAATACATCAGAAATACATCTACACGTGGAACTGCTCCGATAGAACACCCACTGGACACTGGAAGAAGATCTCAGACCTCCAAAAAGGCAAGAAATTCCCCAAGTACCTGGGTAGGGCAAAGAAAAAAGAAAAAACAGAGACAAAAGAATAGGGATGAGACCTGCACCAGTGGGGGGGAGCTGTGAAGGAGAAAAGGTTTCAACACACTAGGAAGCCACTTCATGGGCAAAGACTGTACGTGGCAGCGAGGGGAAGCTTTGGAGCCACGGAGGAGAGCACATCAACAGGGATGTGGAGGGAAAAGTGGAGAGATTCCCGCACGGAGTATCAGTGCCGACCAGCACTCACCAGCCCGAGAGGCTTGTCTGCTCACCCACTGGGGAGGGTGGAGGCTGGGAGCTGAGGCTCGGGCTTCACTCGGATCGCAGGGAGAGGACTGGGGTTGGTGGCGAGAACACAGCCTGAAGAGGTTAGTGCACCACGGCTAGCTGGGAGGGAATCCGGGAAAAAGTCTGGACCTGGCAAAGAGGCAAGAGAGTTTTTCTTCCCTCTTTGTTTCCTGGTGCATGAGGAGAGGGGATTAAGAGCGCTTCTTAAAGGGGTTCCAGAGACAGGTGCGAGCCACAGTTAAGAGTGCGGATCCCAGAGATGGGCATGAGATGCTAAGGCTGCTGCTGCTGCTACCAAGAAGCCTGTGTGCAAGCACAGGTCACTATCCACACCTTCCCTTCTGGGAGCCTGTGCAGCCCACCACTGCCAGGGTCCCGGGATCCAGGGACAACTTCTCCGGGAGAATGCATGGCATTCCTCAGCCTGCTGCAATGTCACGCCGGCCTCTGCTGCCGCAGCCTAGCCTCACATTCGTACCCCTCCCTGCCCCCGGCCTGAGAGAACCAGAGCCCACGATTCAGGTGCTCATTTAACACTGTCCTGTCTGAGCGAAGAAGAGATGCCGTCAGGCATGCTACAGGCAGAGGCAGGGCTAAATCCAAAGCTGAATCCTGGGAGCAGTGCGAACAAAGAAGAGAAAGGGAAATAACTCTCAGCAGCCTCAGGAGCAGAGGATTAAATCTCCACAATCAACTTGATGTACCCTGCATCTGAGGAAAACCTGAATAGACAACGAATCATCCGAAATTGAGGAGGTGAAGTTTGGGAGCAAGATATATTATTTTTTCCCCTTTTCCACTTTTTGTGAGTCTGTATGTGTACGCTTCTGTGAGATTTTGTCTGTATAGCTTTGATTTCACCATTTGTCCTAGGGTTCTGTATGTCCGTTTTTGTGGGTTTTTTACCTTTGAAAAAAATTTTCTTAAAAATTATTTTTATTTTAATAACTTTGTTTTATTTTATTTTATCTTCTTTCTCTCTCTCTCTCTTTCTTTCTTTCTTTCTTTCTTTCTTTCTTTCTTTCTTTCTTTCTTTCTTTCTTTCTTTCTTTCTTTCTTTCTTTCTTTCTTTCTTTCTATGTTGTTTCCCTTTATACTGAGCCATGTGGATGAAAGGCTCTTGGTGCTCCAGCAAGGAGTCAGTACTGTGCCTCTGAGGTGAGAGAGCCAACTTCAGGACACTGGTCCACAAGAGACCTCACAGATCCACATGATACCAAATGACGAAAATCTCCCAAAGATCCCCATCTCAACACCAAGACCCAGGTACACTCAACGACCTGCAAGCTACAGTGCCTGACACCTTATGCCAAACAACTAGCAAGACAGGAACACTGCCCCATTCATTAGCAGAGAGGCTGCCTAAAATCATAATAAGACCACAGCCACCCCAAAACACACCACCAGACATGGACCTGCCCACCAGAAAGACAAGATCCATCCTCATCCACCAGAACACAGGCACTAGTCCCCTCCACCAGGAAGCCTACACAACCCACTGAACCAACTTTAGCCACTGGGTACAGACACCAAAAACAACGGGAACTACAAACCTGCAGCCTGCAAAAAGGACACTACAAACACAGTAAGATAAGCAAAATGCGAAGACAGAAAAACACACAGCAGATGAAGGAGCAAGATAAAAACCCACCAGACCTAACAAATGAAGAGGAAAGAGGCAGTCTACCTGAAAAAGAATTCAGAATAATGATAGTAAAGATGATCCAAAATCTTGGCAATAGAACAGACAAAATGCAAGAAACATTTAACAAGGAACTAGAAGAACTAAAGAGGAAACAAGCAATGATGAACAACAGAATAAATGAAATTAAAAATACTCTAGAAGGGATCAATAGCAGAATAACTGAAGCAGAAGAATGGACAAGTGACTTGGAAGATAAAATAATGGAAATAACTACTGGAGAGCAGAATAAAGAAAAAAGAATGAAAAGAACTGAGAACAGTCTCAGAGACAACTGAGACAACATTAAACACACCAGAATTCGAATTATAGGGGTCCCAGAAGAAGAAGAGAAAAAGAAAGGGACTGAGAAAATATTTGAAGAGATTATAGTTGAAAACTTCCCTAATATGGGAAAGGAAATAGTTAATCAAGTCCAGGAATCACAGAGAGTCCTATGCAGGATAAATCCAAGGAGAAACACACCAAGACACATATTAATCAAACTGTCAAAAATTAAATACAAAGAAAACATATTAAAAGCAGCAAGGGAAAAACAACAAATAACACAAAAGGGAATCCCCATATGGTTAACAGCTGATCTTTCAGCAGAAACTCTGAAAGCCAGAAAGGAGTGGCAGGACATATTTAAAATGATGAAGGAGCAAAACATACAACCAAGATTACTCTACCCAGCAAGGATCTCATTCAGATTTGATGGAGAAATTAAAATCTTCACAGACAAGCAAAAGCAGACAGGTCAGCACCACCAAACCAGCTTTACAACAAATGCTGAAGGAAGTTTTCTAGGCAAGAAACACAAGAGAAGGAAAAGACCTACAATAACAAACCCAAAACAATTAAGAAAATGGGAATAGGAACATACATGTCGATAATTACTTTAAATATAAAAAAATTAAATGTTCCCACCAAAAAACACAGACTTTCTGAATGGATAAAAAAACAGGACCCATATATATACTGACTACAAGAGACACACTTCTGACCTAGGGATACATACAGACTGAAAGTAAGGGGATGGAAAAAGATATTCCATGCAAATGGAAATCAGAAGAAAGCTGGAATAGCAGTTCTCATATCAGAAAGAATAGACTTTAATGTAAAGACTATTACAAGAGATAAAGAAGGATACTACATAATGATCAAGAGATTGATCAAAGAAGAAGATATAACAATTGTAAATATTTATGCACCCAACATAGGAACACCTCAATAATTAAGGCAAAAGCTAACAGCATTTGGGGAAATCGACAGTAACACAGTCATAGTAGGGAACTTTAACACCCCACTTGCACCAATGGGCAGATCATCCAAAATGAAAATAAATAAGGAAACACAAGCTTTAAATGATACATTGAACAAGATGGACTTAATTGATATTTATAGGACTTTCCATCCAAAAACAACAGAGTACACATTTTTCTCAAGTGCTCATGGAACATTCTCCAGGATAGATCATATCTTGGGTCACAAATCAAGCCTTGGTAAATTTAAGAAAATTGAAATTGTATCAAGTATCTTTTCTGACGACAAAGCTATGAGACTAGATACCAATTACAGGAAATGATCTGTAGAAAATACAAACCCATGGAGGCTAAACAATACAGTACTTGATAACCAAGTGATCACTGAAGAAATCAAGGAGGAAATTAAAAAATAAGTACAAAAAATGACAATGGAGACACAACGACCCAAAACCTATTGGATGCACCAAAAGCAATTCTAAGGGGAAGTTTATAGCAATAAAATTCTACGTGAAGGAAAAGGAAACATCTCGAATAAACAACCTAACCTTGCACCTCAAGCAATTAGAGAAAGAAGAAAAAAAGGCCCAAAATTAGCAGAAGGAAAAAAATCATAAAGAACAGATCAGAAATAAATGAAAATGAAGTGAAGGAACGATAGCAAAAATCAATAAAACTAAAAGCTTGCTCTTTGAGAAGACAGAGAAAATTGAAAAACCATTAGCCATAATCATGAAGAAAAAAGGGAGAAGACTCAAATCAATAGAATTAGAAATGAAAAAGGAAAAGTAACAACTGACACTGCAGAAATAGAAAGGATCATGAGAGATTACTACAAGCAACTATATGTGAATAAAATGGACAACTTGGAAAAAAGGGGCAAATTCTTAGAAATGCACAACCTGCTGAGACTGAACCAGGAAGAAATAGAGTATATTTACAGACCAATCACAAGAACTGAAATTGAAACTGGGATTAAAAATCGTCCAACAAACGAAAGCCCAGGATCAGATGGCTTCGCAGGAGAATTCTATCAAGCATTTAGAGAAGAGCTAACACCTATCTTCTCAAGCTGTTCCAAAATATAGCAGAGGGAGGAACACTCCCAAACTCATTCTACGAGGCCAGCATCACCCTGATACCAATACCAGACAAAGACGTCACAAAGAAAGAAAACTACAGGCCAAGATCACTGATGAACATGGATGCAAAAACCTCAACAAAATACTAGCAAACAGAATACAACAGCAAATAAAAAGGATCATACAACATGATCAAGTGGGGTTTATTCCAGGAATGCAAGAAGTCTTCAATATACGAAAATCAATCAACGTGATACACCATGTTAACAAAGTGAAGGAGAAAAAACACATGATCATCTCAATAGATGCAGAGAAAGCCTTCGACAAAAATCAACAACCATTTATGATAAAAACCCTGCAGAAAGTAGGCATAAAGGGAACGTTCCTCAACATAATAAAGGCCATATATGACAAACCCACAGCCAACATCGTCCTCAATGGTGAAAAACTGAAACCATTTCCACTAAGTTCAGGGACAGGACAAGGTTGCGCACTCTCACTACAATTATTCAACATAGTTTTGGAAGTTTTAGCCACAGCAATCAGAGAAGAAAAAGAAATACAATGAATCCAAATCATGATAGAAGAAGTAAAGCTGTTACTGTTTGCAGATGACATGTTACTCTACATAGAGAATCCTAAAGATGCTACCAGAAATCTGCTAGAGTTAATCAATGAATTTGGTAATGTAGCAGGATACAAAATTAATGCACAGAAATCTCTTGCATTCCTATACACTAATGATGATAAATCTGAAAGTGAAATTAAGCAAACAGTCCCATTTACCACTGCAACAAAAGGAATAAAATATCTAGGAATAAACCTACCTAAGGAGACAAAAGACCTGTATGCCGAAAATTATAACACACTACTGAAAGAAATTAATGATGATACAAAGAGATGGAGAGATATACCATGTTCTTGGATTAGAAAAATCAACATTGTGAAAGTGACTATTCTACCCAAAGCAATCTACAGATTCAATGCAATCCCTATCAAACTACCACTGGCATTTTTCACAGAACTAGAACAAAAAATTTCACAATTTTATGGAAACACAAAAGACCCCGAATAGCCAAACAATCTTGAGAACAAAAAATGCAGCTGGAGGAATCAGGCTCCCTGCCTTCAGACTATACTACAAAGCTAAGTAATCACGACAGCATGGTACTGGCACAAAAACAGAAATATAGATCAATGGAACAGGATAGAAACCCAGAGATAAACCCACGCACATATGGTCACCTTATCTTTGATAAAGGAGTCAAGAATATACAGTGGATAAAGACAGCCTCTTCAATAAGTGGTGCTGGGAAAACTGGACAGGTACATGTAAAAGTATGAAATTAGAACACTACCTAACACCATATACAAAAATAAAATCAAAGTGGATTAAAGACCTAAATATAAGGCCAGACACTATCAACCTCTTAGAGGAAAACATAGGCTGAACACTCTATGGCATAAATCATAGGAAGATCCTTTTTGACCCACCTCCTAGAGAAATGGAAATAAAAACAAAAATAAACAAATGGGACCTAATGAAACTTAAATGCTTTTGCACAGCAGAGGCAACCATAAACAAGATGAAAAGACAACCCTCAGAATGGGAGAGAATATTTGCAAATGAAACAACTGACAAAGGTTTAATCTCCAAAATATACAAGCAGCTCATGCAGTTCAATAACAGAAAAAGAAAGAACCTAATCCAAACATGGGCAGAAGACCTAAATAGACATTTCTCCAAAGAAGATATACAGATTGCCAACAAACACATGAAAGAATGCTCAACATCACTAATCATTAGAGAAATGCAATCAAAACTACATTGAGGTATCACCTCACACCAGGCAAAATGACCACCATTAGAAAAGCTGCAAACAATAAATGCTGGCGAGGGTGTGGAGAAAAGGCAAGCCTCTTGCACAGTTGGTTGGAATGTAAATTGATACAGCCACTATGTAGAACAGTATGGGGGTTCCTTAAAAAGTAAAAATAGAACTCCCATTGGAGCCAGCAACCCCACTACTGGACATATACCCTGAGAAAACCATAATTTAAAAAGAGAGGCATGGATATATATACACTACCAAATGTAAGGTAGATAGCTATTGCGAAGCAGCCGCATAGCACAGGGAGATCAGCTCGGTGCTTTGTGACCACCTGGAGGGGTTGGATAGGGAGGGTGTGAGGGAGGGAGATGCAAGATGGAAGAGATATGGGAACATATGTGTATGTATAAATGATTCACATTGTTATAAAGCAGAAACTAACACACCATTGTAAAGCAATTATTCTCCAATACAGATGTTAAAAAATTCATTTATTCATGCTCTAATCTTTACTATTTCTTTCCTTCTGCTAAGTGAAATAAGCCAGACAGAAAAAGAAAAATATTGTATGGTATTAATTATATGTGGAATATGAAAAGGAAGGAAAGGTAAATTTTATAGAAACAGAGAACTAGAATGGTGGTTGTTACCAGGAACTAAGGGAAGAGGGAAATGAGATTATGTAGGTCAAATATTTTCAGTTAAAAGAATAAGTTCTGAGTATCTACTGTACAGTACGTTGACTATAGCTAATAATACAGTATTGTATACTTGAAAGCTGTTGAGAGTAGATCTTAAGCATTGTTACCAGCAGAGAAAAAAAAAAAGTTAACGATGTTAACTATGTGAGGTGATGAATGGATGTGATAATTATCTCGATCTTGGTAATGTTGTAATTCTCCAATGTATATGTATATCAAATCATATACATTGTAAACTTTATACACTTTAAATATATACAATTATATTTGTCAACTGTTCATTAATAAAGTTTAAAAATAACAATCTGTAAAACAGAGAAATATATATATTTTTATCAATAGAGGGAAGTTTCTGGAACTAAGGCTGAGCTCCTGTTATGTGATAATTTTGAATAAAAAAAAAATTTATGGAAAGAAACTCCTGTCCTGTGATCAGAAATAGGAAGAGTTATCAGTGTATAATACAAAATCCAAATTCCCATAAATCACAGAAATGATTTAGTACTAAACAAAACACTTTATTGCGTTTGGAAACTTGAGAGAAAAACAGTGATGTAGTATTTAAATACATGTAACTATGAATTGCATTTTAAAACCAGCTTCCTTACAAGAACCCTGTAAGTTCACTTTTTATTTTCAGAGGCTCAGCTGGAAAAGAAAAAGGGAAAGGGTTTTAAATTCTGGGTACCCTAAGTGAGTCATTTCTATGAGATATGTGTTTGAGGGGCTTTGTAAATTTTAAAGTGATAAATAAACAAGGGAATTTTGTTAGTATTCCTCCACTGTTCACCACTCCCAGTCACCTATACACCATGATTATGACTACAATTCAGTGCCTGATTACACAGCTCTAAGTCTGAAATGCATTTTAAAAATGAAAATAAAAAAGAGCAAGATGATCTCTCTTCTTATGTCTAATAGATCTCTTACTTTTTTGTTTGTTTGTTGTTTTGTTTTTTGCGGTATGTGGGCCTCTCACTGCTGTGGCCTCTCCCGTTGCGGAGCACAGGCTCTGGATGCACAGGCTCAGCGGCCATGGCTCACGGGCCCAGCCGCTCCGTGGCATGTGGGATCTTCCCGGACTGGGGCATGAACCCGTGTCCCCTGCATCAGCAGGCGGACTCTCAACCACTGCGTCATCAGTGAAGCCCAGATCTCTTACTTTTAAAAAATATTTTCCTCCTCCTTCTCCATCTTTCCTGTTTCTTACATACTCCTTTTCCCTGTTAGTTCCACTTCCTTGCAACCCTTTCTTCCAACATTTTTTCTCACCATCTCTTTTTCTTCCTCTTCACTCATTCTTATTTTCTCTCTGTTCTTCAGCATTGTTTGCTGTCTTAATTACTCCTTTCTTTGACATATTTCACAACTCTCTGCTTTTTCTGTCCCTAGCTTCTGTATGTGTCTCTGCCTTTGTTTCTCTATATCTCTGTTGGTCTCTCAGTCTCTGTCTCTCTTTATCTTTTGCTGACTTTTTCTTTAATACACCGCAACTGAGCTCAAATCCCTCAAGTGCTAGATTACTAGTTACTAGGAACTGTAATCTAAAATTTTTGATGTGAACTTTTCATCAGTTGGTAGTGTTTCATGGCAATCTCTACCCTCAAAGAATGACTTGCTGTTATTTATAGTAATTTTAAAGGGTATCTTCGTTAAAATATTGACTAGTTTTTTGCAATGTTGATGACACTTCAAATGGATTTGCTCTAGCTCTCACAATAGCAAGACAGGAAATAATTGTCCAGGCTGAACCAAGTCACTCAGAAAGACTGTTTCAGAAGATTAGGTAAACACTAAGAAATTAAGATTCTGGGCATGTCTGCTTCACTTTCTCTCTCTCTCTTTTTTTTTTTTTTTTGCGGGACGTGGGCCTCTCACTATTGTGGCCTCTCCCGTTGCAGAGCACAGGCTCCGGACGCGCAGGCTCAGCGGCCATGGCTCACGGGCCCAGCCGCTCCGCGGCATGTGGGATATTCCCGGACCGGGGCACGATCCCATGTCCCCTGCATCAGCAGGTGGACTCTCAACCACTGTGCCACCAGGGAAGCCCCACTTTCTCTTTTATATGACATCAAACTGCAGTGAAAAGTCAGGTGGCTAAAATTTAGTTCCAGCTTTGACACTAACATTTTTCTTCTCTTTATGACCTCAGAACTTTCACTTAATAGAAATAACCTTACAATCCCCATCTGATATATAAAAAATAAAAGTCCCTCTCCACCAGACTCACATCCAGTCTCTCAAGATCAAGTGAGGTAATGAATATGAAAATATTATGGGAAAGCATAAAGACTTTTATGTAAGAGTTCAAGATTCTTATGATCTCTAAGAAAGGGTCTCATCTCTGATCTCATCTTAGAAAGGGTCTAGAATCCTCACCTAAAAAAATAAAGCTCACCATCATAAAGACTAAATGAAAGGATTCTGAAATGTGGACAGTAGTGAACTCTGAGCTGAACATACACAAGGCTGGAATGCTGGAATTCTCCCTGATGACTTTGGTTTTGATGAATCGCCTGATGATTAGTAAATGGCTTTCTTAAACTGATATTGGAAAGGAAATAAGGCTTTGTACTTCTTTCTTCCTTTCTCCTGAATGTGTCTCTTTCATCATCATCAAAATAGCAATGATTATGCACATTCTTCTTCCTGGTGCCATGTCAAGCCTGATTCAAATATAAGTGCCCTCTGATCACTTACAACCTAAGACAAACAACACAAATGAGGGTTTTTTTTATTGACATTCAAAGGTAATAAGGAAGTTAGATGAGAGTGGCAATGTGGCTTAATGAAAAGGGCTTAGATGCCTAGTTTCTACTGTTCTGGTACAATAGTTCTAGTTTCAATAGTTCTGGTACAATTTCTTATTTTCTGTGTGATTTAGAGCCATCCTTATCAACTTTCTGAGCCTTGGTTTTCCCACTGTGAAATGAGACTAGATTATCTAAGAACCCCTTCAGTCCTGGAGTTCTATAAGTTAACAGTCAGATGAGGCATTTTAGTAAAAAAATATTTTCCCCCTTTCTGGTCCTGATGCCTACCAATAGTGAAGTTGTAATTAAATGCTTTCTCCTAGAAAATGGAAGAGATAACTTCCTATTCCACCAATATGGAGTCATTCCATTCCCCTAGGTTCTGCCACTTACAACAAAAAGTCCTGAACATAACAACTATAAGCACAAGAAGAGTCTGGGAAGTGTAAAGAAAGCAGGCTTCCTAAGGACCATGAGACTTGAGGAATACCACAGGACATGGTAGTGTATTCCTTGAGTTTGCTGATTGCCCCCCATATATCCTACACAAGACTCTCCAGAATTCTTCAACCTAGAACCAGCAACAATAGAAAAAAAAAACCCTCCATGAAAAGTCTGTTTCTCGTAGCCAAAGGACGTGGAAAAGGGTGGACTAACTTTACTCTAGCTAAACAACAATGGAAAGAAAACACAGCCATATACCCAGCTGATATTCAAACCCACCTCACTCCCTCCACCCTCATCCTAAAAAAGCAAGTGAAACTATCTTGCAGTGGGTGAAGTCAGCAGGGCCAAGCAGGGAGCTAATCTTACATCCTCTAAGCAGAAAGCTAATCTTTCATTTCTCACCAGGCAGAGGTAGAAGGGATGAGATTCTCTCACTTTGTGGTGCCAGTGGGACCCAGCAGGAAACTTAACTTCCACCCCTGCCTGAAGAAATTAAGCAGGCAGTGCTCTGACTCCTCCACGAGGATACTGTCAATGGGTCCATCCAGAAACTGAGTCAGCTAAGCAGAAGCATGCAGACATGAAGTAAACCTCCACCTCTACCCAGCAGCAATAAGGATTAAAGAGGTCATCATTAGCCTTTACCCTCAACCCCACCCCAGAGGTGGAGAGCTGAGCCTCCACACCCACTCAATATCAACAAGGCAGAACAAAGTGTACAAACTAGGGCTAGTAAGCACTCCTCTTTCTTCCTAATCTGATGTCAGTGAAGCCCCATGAAAAGCTGAATCTCCACTGCCACATAGCACCAAGGAGGCAGAATGAGGTGGAGGAAGATTGGGTGGTAATAAACAAGTAGAAAATGAAAATTTAAAATAATTCCATATATAATATAATCAAAAAGAAAAATACCCAGGAATGAATTTAACAAAAAAAAGCAAAACTTATATTCTGAAACAAAATTTATTGAAAAAAATTAAAAGACTGAAATAAATAGAAAGACACCTCATACTCATTGATCACAATATTTAATATTATAAGATGGCAATACTTGTTCCAAATAGACCTATAGGTTCAACACAATCCCTTTTAAAATCTGAGCTTGCTTCTCTGCAGTAACTGAAAGCTGATTATAAAACTTATATGGAAATTGAAGGGACACAGAAAAAAACAAAACAATCTTGAAAGAAAAGAACAAAGTTGATAAACTTATACTTCACGTTTCAAAATTTACTACAAAGCTACAATAATCAAGAGGTACTGGTCTAAGGATAGACATATAGATCAATAAAATAGAATTAAGAGTCCCACATACCTATGGCCAGTTGATTTTCAACTGGGTGCCAAGAAGATTCAATGGGGAAAGAATTAATTTTTATAATAAAAGCAGAAACAAATGGATATTAAAATGCAAAATAATAAATTTGGACCCCTACCTTGCACCATATACAAAAATTTACCCAAAATGAATCAAAGACTTAAATGTAACAGCTAACATCATTAAACTCTTGGAAGAAAATATGGGCTGAAATCTTGGATTAGTCAATAATTTCTTACATATGACACCAAAAGCACAAGAGCCAAAAGAAAAAATAATAGATAAATTTGACTTTATTGAAATAAAAACATTTTGTGTTTTTCAAAGGACATCATCAAGAAAGTGAAAAGATAACCTATAGAATGAAAGAAAATATTTTTCAGCTTATATATCTGATAAAGAATTTTTATCTAGAATATACAAAGAACTATTACAACTCAATCATAAACATACAAAAAGACAATGCAATAAAATATGGGCAAGAAATATGGATAGACCTTTCTCCAAAGAAGATATACAAATGGCCAATAAGCACATGAAAAACTCTCAGCATTGTTAATCATCAGGGAAATGAAATTTAATGCCTCAGTACACTGAGATACTACTTCACACCTTCTAGAATGACTATAAATTTTAAAAGTCACATAAGTGTTGGCAAGGAGGTGGAGAAATTTGAATACTAATGGTGCAGCCATTGTGGAAAACAGTTTGGGAGTTACCAAATGTTTAGACTGAGTTACCAATAACCCTGAAATTCCATTCCTAGGTATATATCCAAGAGAAAAGAAAACATATGTCCACACAAAAAGTTGTACATAAATGTTTATAGTAGCATTATTATTATTAATAGTAAAAAGTAGAAATAACCTAAATATATATCAACTGATGAATGAGTAAAAAAATGTGGTATATACACAAAATGAAATATTAGTCAGCTATAATGAAGTACTGGTACATGTTATCACATGGATGAACTTTAAAAGCATTATGCAAAGTGAAAGAAACAAAAGTCAAAGTATCACATATTGTATGATTCCATTTATGTGAAATGTCCAGAAAAGGAAATTCATAGAAATAGCAAGTAGATTAGTAGTTTCTTAGGCCTTGTGGGTTGGGGGTAAGCACAGAGTGACTGTTAATGGGTACAGGGTTTATTTTTATGGTAATGGAAATGCTCTAAAATTGATTGTTTTGATATTCAGATATTCTATAATATACTAAGAAACATTAAATTTTACACTTTAAATAGGTGAATTATATGGTATCTAAATTATATCTCAATAAAGCTATTATTTAAATTTTTAAAAATGCCTTGAGCAAAATGAAAATAAAAATCACCATATCAAAACATGTGGAATATAGCTAAGGGAGTGATAAAGATAAATTTATAGCAATAATACTAACATTAGAAAAGAGGAAAGGTTAAGAGTGTGGTCAAGATGGCAGAGGAGGAAGACCCTGAGCTCACCTCCTCCCATGGGCACAATAAAATTACAACTATTTGCAGAGTGACTATTAATGAGAAACACTGGAAAACTAGCAGAAAAATTCTTCTATAATGAAAATATAAAGAGGGAACCACAATGAGATGGGTAGGAGGGGCAGGGACACAGTATAGTCAAGACCCATATGCCCAGATTTGTGACTCACAAATGGGATGATAATTACAATTGCAGAGGTTTTCCCCAAGGATAAAAAGGTCTGAGTCCCACATCAGGCTTCATAGCCCAGGTGTTCTGTACTAGGAAGACAAACCTCCAGAACATTTTTCTTTGAAGGCCAGTGGGGCTTACTTTTGGGAGAGCCAGGGGGCTCTGGGAAATAGACACCACTCAAAATGCACACACAAAATTTCACATGCTCTGGGACCCAGGGCAGAAACAATAATTTCAAAGGAGCTTGGATCAGACCCACCTACTGATCTTGGAGAGCCTTCCAGAGAGGCAGGAAGCAAGAGTTCTCCCGGGGGACATAGAGCCTAGTGGCAGGGAGCATTTTCTATCATGAAGATACTGGTGCTGACAAGCACCGTTTCAGAATCCTCCCTCTAGGTTATCAGTATTGGGACCCAGCCTCAAACACCAGTGTGTAGGCACCAGAACTGGGATTCCTCAGGCCATGCCAAGCAACTAGGTGGGTGTGGCCACAGCTTCACCCACCAGCAGGCCAGCTTCCTTAAGGACCCTGGGCCCACAGCCTCCCTATGACATGACTGTCCACCAGAGGGCCCAGGATCCAGCCCCACATACCAGTGTGTTAGCAGTACCTTTAGGACCCCAAGGGACCTGCAGCCAGAGATCCCAGGATGTGGATCTGCCCAACAATGGGCCAGCACTGGCTGTAGGACCAGCTTCACCCACCAGTGGGAAGACACCAGGGACAGGACCACATGTCCCTGGCCCTACTTAGTAGTAGGCCAACATACAAACTCTTTGACTTCCAGGGCCCTGCAGCCAGAGACCCTTAGATGCAGCTCCACCTACCAATGAGCCTGCAGTAGCACCAGGACTTGGCCTCGCCCACCAGTGAGGAGGCACCCAACCCAGGTCGACCACAACTACTCATCCTGCTGTTTCAACAACCAGCCCACCTACGATCATGTCTGCAACAGCCCAAGAAAACACTGGACCCCAGCCCCACCCACTAGCAGAGCAACACCAACTCTGGGAAACATGGGCACCTCAGTCAGCTGCCCTGTGATTTGGAGACACCTACCAGTGAGCCAACATGAGCTTCAGGACACCCCAGACAACAAAGTCAGCTGTGTCAGGATATGGCACCACCCACCAGTAGGTCAACACTAGACTTGGAACCATCAGCCCCACAACCACACATCCCAGAATCCAGTTCCAACCACCTTGGGCCAGTAATAGTCCTGGGACTCCTGGGGCTTTGAAGTCAACTGCCTTCTGATGAGGCCTCACCCACCAATGGCCAGCAACCTCTGCACAAGTTAGGGCCTGGCAACAAACCAGTCTAGGGAACATCCACACCTACCAGACCACCCATGGTAGTCAACCCACCACAACAGAGAAAACCATGCAGACCATATAAGGGAACCCCTAAAACACATAGCTCTGGTGACCAAATGGGACCACACCCCTGAGATGCATAGGACATCTACAAAAAGTCACTTCTCCAAGGTCAAGAAAGGTAAACAGGTTACAAAATACATAGAAATTAAAACAACAAAGTAAGCAAAATGAGACGACAGAAAAATATGTTCCAAAAGAAAGAACAAGATAAAACCTCAGAAGAAGAACTAAATAATGGGGAGGTAATCTACCCAGTAAAGAGTTCAAAGTAATAACTATAAAGATGCTCAAAGAATTCAAAGAAGATTGGATGAACAGAGTGAGAAGTTAGAAGTTTTTAATAAGGTTAGAAAATATAAAGGAGAAACAAACAGAGTGGAAGAATACAATAAATGAAATAAAAAAATATACCAGAAGAAATCAACAGTAGGGTAGATGATACAGGGGAATGAATCAGTGAACTGGAAGATAGAATAGTGAAAGTCACTGAAGTTGAAGAGAAAAAAAAAATAAAAAGATTTGAAGACAGTTGATGAGATTGCTGGGACAGCATCAAGCATACTAACATTATGGGGTCCTAGAAGGTGAAGACACATAGAAAGGGGCAGAGAACATTTTGAAGATGTAATAGATGAAAACTTCCCTAACCTGGGAAAGAAAACAGACATCTAGGTCTTAATAGATACAAATATAACATTCCATCCAAAAGCAGCAGAATACATGTTCTTTTCAAGTGCACATGGAACATTCTCCAGGATAGATCACATGCTAGGCCACAAAACAAGTCTGAGAAAATTTATGCAAATTGAAATCATACCAAGCACCTTTTCCAACCACAAAACTGTGAGACTAGAAATCAATCACAAGAAAAAAACTGCAAATGCCACAAACACATGGACGCTAAACAATATAATACTGATCAAACAATGAATCACTGAAGAAATCAAAGAGGGAATCAAAAAAACCTATAGATAAATGAAAACAAAAACAAGACAATCCAAAACCTATGGGATGCAGCAAAAGCAGTTCTAAGAGGGAAGTTTATCAAGATATAAGCTCACTGGGCTTCTCTGGTGGCACAGTGGTTAAGAATCTGCCTGCCAGTGCAAGGAACACAGGTTCGAGCCTGGACCCAGGGAGATCCCACATGCGGTGGGGCAACTAAGCCTGTTTGCCACAACTACTGAAACCTGCGTGCCTAGAGCCCATGCTCCACAACAAGAGAAGCCACAACAATGAGAAACCCGCACACTGCAACAAAGAATAGCCCCCACTCACTGCAACTAGAGAAAACCAGTGCACAACAACGAAGACCCAACACAGCCAAAAATAAATAAATTAATTAATTGTAAATAAAAGAGATATAAGCTCACCTCAGGCAACAAGAAAAATAACAAATAAACAACCTAACCTTACACCTAACTGAATGAGAAGGACAGACAAAACCCAAAGTTAGTGGAAAGAATGTAATCATAAAGATCAGAGCACCTTCTCTACCACTGAGCTATACCCACTCATCATAAATTTGGTAAAGTTGCAGGATACAAAATTAATATACAGAAATCTGCTGCATTTCTATACACTAACAACAAACTATCAGAAAGAGAAATTAATGAAACAATCTCATTTACTATCACATCCAAAAGAATAAAATATCTAGGAATAAATCTACCTAAGAAGCTAAAAGACCTGTACTCAGAAAACTGTAAGACATTGGTGAAAGAAACTGAAGAGGACACAAACAGATGGAAAGATATACCATGTTCTTAGATTGGAAGGATTAATATTGTTAAAATGACCATACTACCCAAGGCAATCATATCCTACTGATAAACCTTTAGCTAGACCACTCAAGAAAAAAAAAAGAGAGGGACCAAATAAATAAAATAAAAAATGAAAATGGAGGGCTTCCCTGGTGGCGCAGTGGTTGAGAGCCTGCCTGCCGATGCAGGGGACATGCGTTCGTGCCCCAGTGCACGAAGATCCCACATGCCGCGGAGCGGCTGGGCCCGTGAGCCATGGCTGCTGAGCCTGTGCGTCCAGAGCCTGTGCTCCGCAACGGGAGAGGCCGCAACGGGAGAGGCCTCAACAGTGAGAGGCCTGTGTACCGCAAAAAAAAAAAAAAAAAGAAAGAAAATGGAGAATTTATAACAGAAACCACGGAAATATGATGGATCAGAAGAGATCCCTACAAATGACTATAAACCAATAAGGTGGACAATGTAGAAGAAATGGACAAATTCCTAGCAAATGTATAATCTCCCAAAAGTGAACCAGAAGAAATAGAAAACATGAACAAGCCAATTACCAGTAATAAAATTGAATCTGTAATAATAAAAAATTATTCCCAACAAACAAAAGTCCAGGACCATCTGGATTTAGAGGTGAATTCTAACAAATATTTAGAGTAAACCCCTTTCATTCTCAAACTATTCCAAAAACTTGCCTAGGAAGGAAAATTTATGAAGTCATTCTATGAGGGTAGCATCACCTTGATACCCAAACCAGACAAAGATATTACACACACACACACAAAAAATCATTTATAATACCTTTTTAACTGTTTTGTTATGTTAATTAGTGTCGATTTACTTCTATTCAAACAACTCCTTTTAGCATTTCTCAAAAAGCAGGTCTAGTGGTAAGAATTCCCTCAGGTTTTCTTCTTTTTTAAATTGAAATATAGCTGACTTATAATATCATATTAGTTTCAGATGTTCAGATGAACAAAATAATGATTCAGTATTTTTACAGATTATACTCCATTAAAAGCTATTACAAGATAATGGCTACACTTCCCTGTTCTATACAATTAATCCTTGTTTCTTATCATTTTATACATAATAGTTTGCATGCCTTGATCCCATACCCCTAATTTGCCCCTCCCCCTTCCCTTTCCTCTCTGGTACCACTAATTTTTTTTCTATATCTGTCAGTCTCTTTGTGTTTTGCATATACACTCATTGGTATTATTTTTTTTTAGATTCCACAAGTGATATCATACAGTATTTGTCTTTGTCTGGCTTATTTCACTAAGCATAATATTTTCTAGGTCCACCCACATTGCTGCAAAGAGCAGAATATCATTCTTTTATTTTTTTATTTAAAAATTTTATTTTATTCTTTATTTTTATTTTTTATGGCTAGATTACCTGGTCAAGCTTACTAAATGGTTGGGACTTGGTACTATATTTAGTAGTAGATGGAGCTGAATTAGATTTTCTGCCTTGGCAGGGCATGAGGGTGGGACCCAGGCCTTGAAAGACTTATTGTTTGGGGAGCTGAATCAGGTAAGAATGTGCACTGAAATTTCTGGTCACGTGAGGCCACACATTTTACTCTCCAGATGGGAATAGCCAAGCGTTGTTCTCTCTGTTCAAGCGTCATTATAGGTTTTGCTGTTGGATGAACTAAGCTGCATCCAGTGTTCTCTGTTTAGGTTCCCTGGTCAGGCAAGCTGAAAGTTATATTCAGCAATGAACAGGCTACAGATTAGTTTTCCTGCCGGGGTGCAATGGGAAAAGCAGCTCTAACACCAACTATTTGTTGTCTCAACTCAAGCCAACTTGTGCCCCAAGTTCCCTGGCTAAACAGATCCACTGGTTTTGCTCTGCAAACTATTAGCTCTCTCTACCCTTCTCTTGCCTCAATCACCATTTGATGGCACAGCTTCCACGTGTTATCAGCCCTTCTGGTCAGATGAGGTTGGAGCCACAAGTGGGTGGGGCTATGTTTCAACCCTTTTACATGGGCAGGGAGGGGTGGGACCACTCCAGGTATCTCTTAATTTTCCAAACAGGCTCTCTGGTTGGGAGGTTCTGGAAACCATCTTCAGCCTTTGGTATGAATTAATCCCCTTGCCTGTCTGTAGCACAGGGACCCAGTATGCCTAGTATTGACTTTGCTCTGGCTGGAGCACTGCTAGGACATACAGCTTCTAAGTGTTCTTCCCAAGCACTCTTGATCAGATAAGGGTGGGAAACATAGCCAGTGGGGCTATGTCTCAGCACCCTTTCCTGGGCAGGAATGGAAGAGGCCACTCCAGGGTACCCTTCATTTCCCAAAAATCTTCCTGGTTGGGTGGGAGTTAACCTCAGCCTTGGCTATAATTTAATTACCCTGTCTATTTGTAGCAGGAGAACTCTTCACATCTGGCATTGGTTTTGCTCTGGGGGCAATCTGCTGTGCCCACCCAACTCTTGGTTCAAATGTTACTGGACTACACAACTTCCAGCTATTCTTGCTAGCCTCTCTGGTCAGATGTGGCTGGGAGACACTCTCCACAGTGATTGGGGCTGTGACTCAGCTCCTGGCCTGGACATGGGGAAACTAGACTCTAGGGCAGTCAAAACTTCCTCATTTGAGGTTCTGAATCAAGGCAATCTGCACCCTGCTAAGCTCTCTGGTCATATTGTACCACAAACTTTGTTCAGCAAATAAGTAAAGCCACTGATTAGGATTACTACTTGGGCACTTCAGGTATGACTCAGTCTGCCAAGATCCATGTTCTTGGTTGTTTCAAGCCTCTATTCCTTTCTCCAACACAGGTTTCTCAGATTCCCCTGCAATCCTGATGTGGCAAGATCACTCTCACAAAGTGACCAAAATGCTAGAGGGTGCTAGTTGTTCCACTAGGTTCTCTTTTTCCACTAGAGGAACAGTAGTCTCAGAGGAGACCTCTTAGTGTGATGTTGCAGTGGTCTGAGGGAGGGGCAATGCAGTTAGTGTGTAGTTCTTCCTCTTACCCTTCTAATGTGATCTGTCTCAGTCTCTGTTGTGAAAGGGGGATGTTTCAGCTTCATCCCTCTCTTCTAGGATTTTCTCAATAGTTTCTTGCCCATGAAGAGTTGTCAGTTGCTCTTCTTGTGGGGGTGCATGAAATAGGGAATTAATTATGTTGTCATCTTGATGACATCACTCTCACAATCAGTCTTTCACTGTTAAGTATGATGCTAGCTGTAGCCTTTTTGTAGATACACTTTATCAAGTTGAGAACATGCTCTGAAACTATTCCTAATTTGCTCAGAGGTTTTATCAGAAATGGAGATTCGATTTTCATGAAAGACTTTTCAATGTCAATTGAGTTGATCATATGATTTTTATATTTAATCTATTGATATGGTGGATTACACTGATTGATTTTCTAATGTTAAATCAGCTTTGAATACCTGAAATGGATCCCACATGATCATGCTGTAATTTTTTTCTTATATATTGCTGGACTCAATGTGCTAATATTTTGAGTATAAGAACATGAGAAATTGCTCTGTAGTTTTCTTTTATTCCTTCCTTTCTTCCTTCCTTCCTTCCTCCCTCCCTTCCTTCCATTCTTCCATTCTTTCATTCTCTCTTTCTGTACTGTTTTCTTCTGGCTAAGTATCAAGGTAATACTAGGATCATAAAATGAGTTGGGAAATGTTCCTATTTTCAATTTTTTGGAAGAAATTTTGCATCATTTGTGATAATTATTCTTTAAGTATTTGTAAGAATTCTCCAGTTAAATAATTTGGATGGGGAGCTTTGATTCCAGGAGACTTTTATTAGAAATTCAGCTTTCTTAATGATTACAAGACTATTCAGGGGCTCTATTTCATCCTGAGTTTTAGTAGTTTGTATTTATCAATAAATTCATCCATTTAATCTAAGTGGTCAAATTTACACGTGTAGAGTTGTTTTTAATATTCCCTTATTATCATATTTATGTCTGTAGAATCTGTAGAATATCCTGTTTCATGCCTTATGCTACTTATTTCTTCTCTTTTAAAATTTTTGTCAGTCTTGTTAAAGGTATAAAATTTCATTAATATTTTGAACAACCAGCTCTTTGCTTAACTGTTTTTCTCTATTATTTTTATTTAAATTGCATTTATTTGGCCCTTATCTTTATGAGTTCCTTCCTTCTGCTTCTGTTGGGTTTATTTTGCAGTTCTTCTAGTGCTATGAGGTAGGAACTTAGATTATTAACTAGAGACCTTTCCTCTTTTCTTTTTTATTCTTCCAGTTATATTGAGATATAACTGACATACAGCACTGTATAAGTTTAAGGTATACAGCATAACGATTTGACTTACATACATCATTAAAAGAATATCACAAAAGTTTAATGAACATCAATCATCTCAAATACATACAACATCAAAGAAATAGAAAAAAAATTCCTTGTGATGAGAACTCTTGGGATTTAATCCTTAACAACTTTCATATATAACATACAGCAGTGTTAATTATATCTATAATGTGGAACATTATATCCAGAGTACTTATTCATTTCATAACTGTGTTTGTACCTTTTCACTACCTTCCTCCAGTTCAACCTCCCACAAACCCCCCCACCTCTGGTAACCATATATCTGATCTCTAAGTTTGTTTTATAATTTTTGAAGTATAATTGACCTGAAACACTGTTAGTTTCTGTGACACAATATATTGATTCAATATTTCTCTAGATTTCAAAATTATCACCACAATAAATATAGTCATGATATGTCACCATACAAAAATGTTACGGTATTTGTCTTTCTCTTTCTGGCTTACTTCACTCTGTATGACAGACTCTAGGTCTATCCACCTCATTACAAATAGCTCAATTTTGTTTCTTTTTATGGCTGAGTAATATTCAATTGTATACATGAGCCACAACTTCTTTATCCATACATCCAATGATGGGCACTTAGGTTGTTTCCATCTATGGGCTATTGTAAATAGAGCTGCAATGAACATTTTGGTACATGACACTTTTTGAATTATGGTTCTCTCAGGGTATATGCCCAGTAGTGGGATTGCTGGGTCATATGGTAGTTTTACTTGTAGTTTTTTAAGGAACCTCCATACTGTTCTCCATAGTGGCTAAACCAATTCACATTCCCACCAGCAGTGCAGGAGTGTTCCCTTTTCTCCACATGCTCTACAGCATTTATTGTTTCTAGATATTTTGATGATGGCCATTCTGACTGGTGTGAGATGATATCTCATTGTAGTTTTGATTTGCATTTCCCTAATGATTAATGATGTTGAGCATTCTTTCATGTGTTTGTTGGCAGTCTGTATATCTTCTTCGGAGAAATGTGTATTAAGATCTTCTGCCCAGTTTTGGATTGGGTTGTTTGATTTTTGTTATTGAGCTGCATGAGCTGCTTGTAAATTTTGGAAATTAATCCTTTGTCAGTTACTTCATTGGCAAATATTTTCTCCCATTCTGAGGGTTGTCTTTTGGTCTTGTTTATGGTTTCCCTTGCTGTGCAAAAGCTTTGAAGTTTCATTAGGTCCCATTTGTTTATTTTTGTTTTTATTTCCATTTCTCTAGGAGGTGGGTCAAAAAGGATCTTGCTGTGATTTATGTCATAGAGTGTTCTGTCTAAGTTTTCCTCTAACACTTTTATAGTTTCTAGCCTTACATTAAGGTTTTTAATCCATTTTGAGCTTATTTTTGTGTATGGTGTTAGGGAGTGATCTAATCTCATACATTTACATGTACCTGTCCAGTTTTCCCAGCACCACTTATTGAAGAGGCTGTCCTTCTCCACTGTACATTCCTGCCTCCATTATCAAAGATAAGGTAACCATATGTGTGTGGGTTTATATCTGAGCTTTCTATCCTGTTCCATTGATCTATCTTTCTGTTTTTGTGCCAGTACCATACTGTCTTGATTACTGTAGCTTTGTAGTATAGTCTGAAGTCAGGGAGCCTGATTCCTCCAGCTCCATTTTTCGTTCGCAAGACTGCTTTGGCTATTCAGTATCTTTTGTGTTTCCATACAAATTGTGAAAATTTTTGCTGTATTTCTGTGAAAAATGACAGTGGTAGTTTGATAGGGATTGCACTGAATCTGTAGATTGCTTTGGGTAGTAGAGTCATTTTTGCAATGTTGATTCTTCCAATCCAAGAACATGGTATATCTCTCCATCTATTTGTATCATCTTTAATTTCTATCATCAGTGTCTTATAATTTTCTGGCATACAGGTCTTTTGTCTCCTTAGGTAGGTTAATTCCTAGATATTTTATTCTTTTTGTTTAATGGTAAATGGGAGTGTTTTCTTCATTTCTCTTTCAGATTTTTCATCATTAGTGTATAGGACTGCCAGAGATTTCTGTGCATTAATTTTGTATCCTGCAACTTTACCAAATTCATTGATTAGCTCTAGCAGTTTTCTGGTAGCATCTTTAGGATTCTCTATGTATAGTATCATGTCATCTGCAAACAGTGACAGCTTTACTTCTTCTTTTCTGATTTGGATTCATTTTATTTGCTTTTCTTCTCTGTTTGCTGTGGCTAAAACTTCCAAAACTATGTTGAATAAGAGTGGTGAGAGTGGGAAACCTTGTCTTTTCCTGATCTTAGTGGACATGCTTTCAGTATTTCACCATTGAGGATGATGTTGGCTGTGGGCTTCTCATATATGGCCTTTATTATGTTGAGGAAAGTTCCCTCTATGCCTACTTTTTGCAGGGTTTTTTTTTTTTTTTTGATGGTATGCGGGCCTCTCACTATTGCGGCCTCTCCCATTGCGGAGCACAGGCTCCGGACGCGCAGGCTCAGGCCATGGCTCACGGGCCCAGCCGCTCCACGGCACGTGGGATCCTCCCGAACCAGGGCACGAACCCGCGTCCCCTGCATCAGCAGGCGGACTCCCAACCACTACGCCACGAGGGAAGCCCTCTGCAGGGTTTTTATCATAAATCGGTGTTGAATTTTGTCAAAAGGTTTCTCTGCATCTATTTAGATGATCATATGCTTTTTCTCCTTCAATTTGTTAATATGGTTTATCACATTGATTGATTTGCGTATATTGAAGAATCCTTCCATTCCTGGAATAAACCCCACTTGATCATGGTGCATCATCCTTTTAATGTGCTGTTAGACTCTGTTTGCTAGTATTTTGTTGAGGATTTTTGCATCTTTGTTCATCTGTGATATTGGCCTGTAGTTTTCTTTCTTTGTGACATCCTATTTTGGTTTTGGTATCAAGGTGATGGTGGCCTCGTAGAATGAGTTTGGGAGTGTTCCTCCCTCTGTTATATTTTGGTAGAGTTTGAGAAGGATAGGTGTTAGCTCTTCTCTAAATGTTTGATAGAATTCGCCTGTGAAGCCATCTAGTCTTGAACTTTTGTTTGTTGGAAGATTTTAAATCACAGTTTCAATTTCAGTGTTTGTGATTGGTCTGTTCATATTTTCTATTTCTTCGAGATTCAGTCTTGGCAGATTGCGCCTTTCTAAGAATTTCTCCATTTCTTCCAGGTTGTCAATTTTATTGGCATAGAGTTGCTTGTAGTCATCACTCACGATCTTTTGTATTTCTGCAGTGTCCGTTGTTACTTCTCCTTTTTCATTTCTAATTCTAATGGTTTGTGTCTTCTCCCTTTGTTTCTTTTCTTTTAATTTTTTTAAACATCTTTATTGGGGTATAATTGCTTTACAATGATGTGTTAGTTTCTGCTTTATAACAAAGTGAATCAGTTATACATATACATATGTTCCCATATGTCTTCCTTCCTGCGTCTCCCTCCCTCCCACCCTCCCTATCCCACCACTCCAGGCTGTCAAAAAGCACGGAGCCAATATCCCTGTGCCATGCGGCTGCTTCCCACTAGCTATCTACCTTACGTTTGTTAGTGTGTATATGTCCATGACTCTCTCTCACCTGTCACAGCTCACACTTCCCCCTCCCCATATCCTCAAGTCCGTTCTCCAATAGGTCTGCGTCTTTATTCCTGCCTTACCCCTAGGTTCTTCATGACATTTTTTTTTCTTAAATTCCATATATATGTGTTAGCATACGGTATTTGTCTTTCTCTTTCTGACGTACTTCACTCTGTATGACAGACTCAAGGTCTATCCACCTCATTACAAATAGCTCAATTTCGTTTCTTTTTATGGCTGAGTAATGTTCCATTGTATATATGTGCCACATCTTCTTTATCCATTCATCCGATGATGGGCACTTAGGTTGATTCCATCTCCGGGCTATTGTAAACAGAGCTGCAATTAACATTTTGGTACATGACTCTTTTTGAATTTTGGTTTTCTCAGGGTATATGCCCAGTAGTGGGATTGCTGGGTCATATGGTAGTTCTATTTGCAGTTTTTAAAGGAACCTCCATACTGTTCTCCATAGTGGCTAAACCAATTCACATTCCCACCAGCAGTGCAAGAGTGTTCCCTTTTCTACACACCCTCTCCAGCATTTATTGTTTCTAGATTTTTTGATGATGGCCATTCTGACTGGTGTGAAATGATATCTCATTGTAGTTTTGATTGGCATTTTCCTAATGATTAATGATGTTGAGCATTCTTTCATGTGTTTGTTGGCAGTCTGTATATCTTCTTTGGAGAAATGTCTATTTAGGTCTTCTGCCCAGTTTTTGATTGGGTTGTTTGTTTTTTTGTTATTGAGCTGCATGAGCTGCTTGTAAATTTTGGAGATTAATCGTCTGTCAGTTGCTTCATTTGCAAATATTTTCTCTCATTCTGAGGATTGTCTTTTGGTCTTGTTTATGGTTTCCTTTGCTGTGCAAAAACTTTTAAGTTTCATTAGGTCCCTTTTGTTTTTATTTCCATTACTCTAGGAGGTGGGTCAGAAAGGACCTTGCTGTGATTTATGTCATAGAGTGTTCTTCCAATGTTTTCCTCTAAGAGTTTGATAGTTTCTGGCCTTACATTTAGGTCTTTCATCCATTTTGAGGTTATTTTTGTTTATGGTGTTAGGGACTGATCTAATCTCATACTTTTATATGTACCTGTCCAGTTTTCCCAGCACCACTTATTGAAGAGGCTGTCTTTTCTCCACTGTACATTCCTGCCACCTTTATCAAAGATAAGGTGTCCAAATGTGCCTGGGTTTATCTCTGGGCTTTCTATCCTGTTCCATTGATCTGTCTTTCTGTTTTTATGCCAGTATCATACTGTCTTGATTACTGTAGCTTTGTTGTATGGTCTGAAGTCAGGGAGCCTGATTCCTCCAACTCCTTTTTTCGATCTCAAGATTGCTTTGGCTATTCGTGGTTTTTGTGTTTCTATACAAATTGTGAAATTTTTTGTTCTAGTTCTGTGAAAAATGCCAGTGGTAGTTTGAAAGGGATTGCATTGAATCTGTAGATTGCTTTGGGTAGTAGAGTCATTTTCACAATGTTGATTCTTCCAATCCAAGAACACAGTATATCTCTCCATCTATTTGTATCATCTTTAATTTCTTTCATCAGTGTCTTATAATTTTCTGCATACAGGTCTTTTGTCTCCTTAGGTAGGTTTATTCCTAGATATTTTATTCTTTTGTTGCAATGGTAAATGGGAGTGTTTTATTGACTTCACTTTCAGATTTTTCATCATTAGTGTATAGGAATGTCAGAGATTTCTGTGCATTACTTTTGTATCCTGCTACTTTACCAAGTTCATTGATTAGCTCTAGTAGTTTTCTGGTAGCATCTTTAGTATTCTCTATGTATAGGATCATGTCATCTGCAAACAGTGACAGCTTTACTTCTTCTTTTCCGATTTGGATTCCTTTTCTTCTCTGATTACTGTGGCTAAAACTTCCAAACTGTGTTGAATAACAGTGGTGAGAGTGGGCAAACTTGTCTTTTTCCTGATCTTAGTGGAAATGCTTTCAGTTTCTCACCATTGAGGATGATGTTGGCTGTGGGCTTGTCATATATGGCCTTTATTATGTTGAGGAAAGTTCCCTCTATGCCTACTTTCTGCAGTGTTTTTATCATAAATGTGGTGTTGAATTTTGTCAAAAGCTTTCTCTGCATCTATTAAGATAATCGTATGGTTTTTCTCCTTCAATTTGTTAATACGGTTTATCACATTGATAGATTTGCGTATATTGAAGAATCCTTGCATTCCTGGAATAAACCCCACTTGATCATGGTGTATGATCCTTTTAATGTGCTGTTGGATTCTGTTTGCTAGTATTTTGTTGAGGATTTTTGCATCTATGTTCATCAGTGATATTGGCCTGTATTTTTCTTTCTTTGTGACATCCTTGTCTGGTTTTGGTATCAAGGTGATGGTGGCCTCGTAGAAGGAATTTTGGTGTGTTCCTCCCTCTGCTATATTTTGGAAGAGTTTGAGAAGGATAGGTGTTAGCTCTTCTCTAAATGTTTGATAGAATTCGCCTGTGAAGCCATCTGGTCCTGGGCTTTTGTTTGTTGGAAGATTTTTAATCACAGTTTCAATTTCAGTGCTTGTGATTGGTCTGTTCATATATTCTATTTCTTCCTGATTCAGTCTTGGCAGGTTGTGCATTTCTAAGAATTTGTCCATTTCTTCCAGATTGTCCATTTTATTGGCATAGAGTTGCTTGTAGTAATCTCTCTTGATCTTTTTTATTTTTGCAGTGTCAGTTGTTACTTCTCCTTTTTCATTTCTAATTCTATTGATTTGAGTCTTCTCCCTTTTCTTCTTGATGAGTTTGGCTAGTGGTTTATCTATTTGTTTATCTTCTTAAAGAACCAGCTTTTAATTTTATTGATTTTGCTATTGTTTCCTTCATTTCTTTTTCATTTATTTCTGATCTGATTTTTATGATTTTTTTCCTTCTGGTAGCTTTGGGGGGTTTTTGTTCTTCTTTCTCTAATTGCTTGAGGTGCAAGGTTAGGTTGTTTATTCAAGATGTTTCCTGCTTCTTAAGGTGGGCTTGTATTGTTGTAAACTTCCCCCTTAGAACTGCTTTTGCTGCATCCCACAGGTTTTGGGTCGTTTTGTCTCCATTGTCATTTGTTTCTAGGTATTTTTTAATTTCCTCTTTGATTTCTTCAGTGATCACTTCATTATTCAGTAGTGTATTGTTTAGCCTCCATGTGTTTGTATTTTTTACAGATTTTTTCCCATAATTCATATCTAGTCTCATGGCACTGTGGTCAGAAAAGATACTTGATATAATTCAATTTTCTTAAATTGACCAAGGCTTGATCTGTGACCCAAGATATGATCTATCCTGGAGAATGTTCCATGAGCACTTGAGAAAAATGTGTATTCTGTTGTTTTTGGATGGAGTGTCCTATAAATATCAATTAAGTCCATCTTGTTTAATGTATCATTTAAAGCTTGTGTTTCCTTATTTATTTTCATTTTCGATGATCTGTCCATTGGTGCAAGTGGGGTGTTAAAGTCTCCTACTACGAATGTGTTACTGTCGACTTCCCCTTTTATGGCTGTTAATGTTTGCCTTATGTATGGGGGTGCTCCTATGTTGGGTGCATAAATATTTACAATAGTTATATCCTCTTCTTGGATTGATCCCTTGATCATTATGTAGTGTCCTTCTTTGTCTCTTGTAATAGTCTTTATTTTAAAGTCTATTTTGTCTATATGAGAATTGCTACTCCAGCTTTCTTTTGATTTCCGTTTGCATGGAATATCTTTCTCCATTCCCTTACTTTCAGTCTGTATGTGTCTCTAGGTCTGAAGTGGGTCTCTTGTAGATAGCATATATATGGGTCTTGTTTTTGTATCCATTCAGCCAATCTGTGTCTTTTGGTGGGAGCATTTAGTCCATTTACATTTAACGTAATTATTGATATGCATATTCCTATTCCCATTTTCTTAATTGTTTTGGGTTCGTTATTGTAGGTCTTTTCCTTCTCTTGTGTTTCTTGCCTAGAGAAGTTCCTTTAGGTTTGTTGTAAAGCTGGTTTGGTGGTGCTGAACTCTCTGAGCTTTTGTTTGTCTGTAATGGTTTTAATTTCTCCATCAAATCTGAATGAGATACTTGCTGAGTAGAATAATCTTGGTTGCAGGTTTTTCTCCTTCATCACTTTCAGTATGTCCTGTCACTCCCTTCTGGCTTGCAGAGTTTCTGCTGAGAGATCAGCTGTTACCCTTATGGGGATTCCCTTGTGTGTTATTTGTTGTTTTTCCCTTGCTGCTTTTAATATGATTTCTTTGTATTTAATTTTCGACAGTTTGATTAATATGTGTCTTGGCATATTTCTCTTTGGATTTATACTGTGTGGGACTCTCTGTGCTTCCTGGACTTGATTAACTATTTCCTTCCCCATATTAGGGAAGTTTTCAACTATAATCTTTTCAAATATTTTCTCAGTCCCTTTCTTTTTCTCTTCTTCTGGAACCCATATAATTCTAATGTTGGTGCGTTTAATGTTGTCCCAGAGGTCTCTCAGACTGTCCTCAATTCTTTCAATTCTTTTCTCTTCATTCTTCTCTGCTGTAGTTATTTCCACTCTTTTATCTTCCAGGTCACTTATATGTTCTTCTACCTCAGTTATTCTGCTATTGATCCCATCTAGAGTATTTTTCATTTCATTTATTGTGTTGTTCATCATTGTTTGTTTCATTTTTGGTTCCTTTAGGTCCTTGTTAAATGTTTCTTGCATTTTGTCCATTCTATTTCCAAGATTTTGGATCATCTTTACTGTCATTATTCTGAATTCTTTTTCAGGTAGACTGCCTATTTCCTCTTCATTTGTTAGGTCTGGTGTGGTTTTATCTTGCTCCTTCATCTGCTGTGTGTTTTTCTGTCTTCTCATTTTGCTTATCTTACTGTGTTTGGGGTCTCCTTTTTGCAGGTTGCATGTTCATAGTTCCCGTTGTTTTTGATGTCTGTCCCCAGTGGCTAAGGTTGGTTCAGTGGATTGTGTAGGCTTCCTGGTGGAGGGGACTAGTGCCTGTGTTCTGGTGAATGAGGCTGGATCTTGTCTCTCTCGTGGACAGGTCCACGTTTGGTGGTGTGTTTTGGGGTGTCTGTGGAGTTATCAAGATTTTAGGCAGCCCCTCTGCTAATGGGTTTTGTTGTGTTCCTGTTTTGCTAGTTGTTTGGCATATGTTGTCCAGCACTGTATCTTGCTGGTCGTTGAGTGAAGCTGGGTGCTGGTGTTGAGATGGAGATCTCTGGGAGATTTTTGCCGTTTGATATTATGTGGAGGTGGGAGGTCTCTTGTGGACCAGTGTCCTGAATTTGGCTCTCCCCTCTCAGAGCATAGCACTGACTCCTGGCTGCAGCACCAAGAGACTTTCATCTACATGGCTCAGAATAAAAGGGAGAAAATGTAGAGAGAAAGAATTAGTAGAAGTAGGAAGAAAGAAAGAAGGAAAGAAAGAAAGAAAGGAGGGAAGGAAGGAAGTTAGGATGAAGGAAAGAAAGAAAGAAAGAAGAAAAGAAGGAAAGAAGGAAAGAAAGAAGATAAAGTAAAATAAAGTAATTTAAATTAATTATTAAGAAAAAAAATTTTAAAAAAAGGACGGATAGAACCCTATGACAAATGGTGGAAGCAAAGCTATACAGACAAAATCTCACACAGAAGCATATGCATACAGACTCACAAAAAGAGGAAAAGGCAAAAAAATCATAAATCTTGCCCTCAAAGTCCACCTCCTCAATTTGGGATGATTCGTTGTCTATTCATGTATTCCACAGATGTAGGGTACATCAAGTTGATTGTGGAGCTTTAGTCCGCTGCTTCTGAGGCTGCTGGGAGAGATTTCCCTTTCTCTTCTTTGTTCTCACAGCTCCCAGGGGCTCAGGTTTGGATTTGGCCCTGCCTCTGCGTGTAGGTTGCTGGAGGGAGTCTGTTTTTTGCTCAGACAGGGTGGGGTTAAAGGAACAGTTGATTCGGAAGCTCTGTCTCACTGAGACCAGGGAGAGGGAGGGGCGTGGAGTGCGGGGCGAGCCTGTAGCGTTAGAGGCCGGCGTGCCGTTGCACCAGACTGAGGCCCGCCCTGCATTCTCCTGGGGAAGTTGTCCCTGGATCCCGGGAACCTGGCAGTGGCAGGCTGCACAGGCTCCCTGGAAGAAGGGTGTGGATAGTGACCTGTGCTCACACACAGGTCCCTTGGTTGTGGCAGCAGCAGCCTTAGTGTCTCCCACCCGTCTCTGGGTTCCGTGCTTTTAGCCACGGCTCATGCCCGTCTCTGGAGTTCCTTTAAGGAGCACTCCGAATCCCCTCTCCTCACGCACCAGGAAACAAAGAGGGAAGAAAAAGTCTCTTGCCTCTTCGGCAGCTCCAGACCTTTTCCCGGACTCCCTTCTGGCTAGTCGTGGTGCACTAACCCCTTCAGGCTGTGTTCACGCAGCCAACCCCAGTCCTCTCCCTGCGCTCCGACCAAAGCCCGAGCCTCAGCTCGCAGCCCCGCCTGCCCTGGCGGGTGAGCAGACAAGCCTCTCGGGCTGGTGCATACCTGTTGGCACCGATCCTCTGTGTGGGAATCTCTCCGCTTTGCCCTCCTCACCCCTGTTGTTGTGTTCTCTTCCACGGCCCCGAAGCTCCCCCCTTCTGCCACCCACAGTCTCTGCCCATGGAGGGGCTTCCTAGTGTGTGGAAACCTTTCCTCCTTCACAGTTCCCCCCCCACTGGTGCATGTCCCATCCCTATTCTTTTGTCTCTGCTTTTTCTTTTTTTTCTTTTGCCCTACCCAGGTACATGGGGAGTTTCTTGCTTTTTGGGAGGTCTGAGGTCTTCTGCCAGCCTTCAGTAGGTGTTCTGTAGGAGTTGCTCCACGTGTAGATGTATTTCTGGTGTATCTGTGGGGAGGAAGGTGATCTCCGCATCTTACTCTTGTGCCATCTTCCCAAGCTCCTCTAATCTGTATTTTATGTACTTGTGCTCTGATCTTTATGATTTCTTTCCTTCTACTAATGTTGGATTTTAATTGTTCTTGCTTTTTGTTCCTTTAGGTGTAAGGTTACATTGATTGTTTGAAATGTTTCTTGTTTCCTATCATAGGCTTGTATCACTAAACTTCACTCATAGAACTGCCTTTGCTGCATCCCATGAATTTTGGATCAGTGTTTTGTTTCATTTGTTTCCAGGTATTTGATTTCCTCTTTTATTTCCTCAGTGATTCATTGGTTATTTAGTAACATACTGTTTAGCCTCCACGTGTTTGTGGATTTTGCAGTTTTTTTCTTCTGGTTGATTGCTAGTCTCATAGCATTGTGATCAGAAGAAAATCGTTTGATTTAATTTCAGTTTTCTTAAAGTTACTGAGACTTGTTTGTGACCTTGTACATGATCTACCTTAGAGAATGTTCCATGTGCACTTGAAACAAATATATATTCTGCTGCTTTTTGATGGAATGTTCTATATTTATCTATTAAGTTCATTTGGTCTAATATGTCATTTATGGACAGGGTTTCCTTAGTGATTTTCATTCTGGATAATCTATCTATTGATGTAAGCGGGGTGTTAAACTCCCCTACTATTTTTTTTTTACTGTTAATTTCTCTCTTTATGTCTGTTAGTGTTTGCTTTACGTATTTAGGTTCTCCCATGTTGGTGCATGTATATTTATAATTGTTATATCTTTTTGGAATGATCTTTGTCTTTTTGGTGGTTGTTACACTCCTGTTTTAAAGTATATTTTGTCTGATATAAGTATTTCAACCCTGGATATCTTTGACTTCCATTTGTGTGGAATACCTTTCTCCATTCTCTCACTTTCTGTCTGTGTGTCTTTAAATCTGAAGTGCATCTTTTGTAGGCAGCATATATATGGATCTTATTTTTATATCCTTTTAGCCACTTTGTGTATTTTAATTGGAACGTTTATTCAATTTTATAAAGTAATTATAGATAGGTATGTACTTTTGACATTGAAAAAGATTGTTTGGGTGTTGTTTTTGCAGTTTCTTTTTGCTCCTTTCTTCTTTTCCTCTCTCTTCCTTTGTGATTTGATGACTATCTTTACTGTTTTGTTTGGATTCCTTTCTGGTTTTGTGTGTGTATCTATTATAGACTTTTTATTGGCAATAAAGATATATATGTCTCTCTCTATATATGTAGTTTATATATACTCAATATATATGTATGATTATTTTAAGTTCCTGATCTCTTAATTTTAAATGCATTTAAGAACCCTGCATTTTTCTCCTCATCCCCCTCTGTTACTGTTTTTGACATCATATTTTACATCATTTTGTAAAAGGTCAATATCACCAATGAACATAGATGCAAACATTATTAGCAAAATAGAAATAAACAATACATTAAGGATGATGCATCATGATCAAATGTGATTTATTCCAGGCATGCAATGATGGTTCAATATCCACCAATCAATCAATGTGATACACCAAATTTACAAAATGAAAAATAAAAATCATATAATCTTCTCAATAGATGCAGAAAATGCTTTTGACAAAATTCAACACACTTTTATAATAAAAATTCTCTGGAAAGTGAGTATAGAGGGAACAAACGTCAACATAATAAAAGCCATATGTTATAAGCACAAATCTAACATCATATTCAATTGTGAAAATCTGAAAGCATTTCCTCTAAGATCAGAAGGAAGACAAGGATGCCTACTCTCTCCACTTTTATTCAACATAGTATTGGAAATCCTAGCCAAACAATCAGACAATAAAAAGAGAAATAAAAATAATTCAAATTGGAAAGGAAGAATTAAATCTGTCACTCTTTTCAAATGATAGGATACTATAGAAAGAAAATCCTAAAGATCCCACCAGAAACCTCCTAGAACTCATCATGAATTTGGTTATATTTCAGGATACAAAATTAATATATAGATATCTGTTGTATTTCTATATACTAACAACAAACTATCAGAATTAAAAATTTAAAAATCAATCCCACTTACAATCACCTCAACAAGAATAAAATACCTAGAAATAAACTAACCTAAGGAAGTAAAACATCTGTACTTGGAAACTATAAGACACGGATGAATGAAGTTGAAGAAGACACAAACAGATGAAAATATATGCTGTGTTCATTGATTGAAAGAATTAATATTACTAAAATGACTGTACTACTCAAGGCAATCTACAGATCCAATGGAATCCATATCAAAATACCCAGGACATTTTTCACAGAACCAGAAGAAATAATTTTAAAATATGTATAGAAACACGAATGATCCTGAATAGCCAAAGCAATCTTGAGAAAGAGGAATAGAACTGGAGTTACCACACTTCCTAACTTCAGAATATACTACAAAGATACAAAAATGAAAACAGCATGGTACTGACCCAAAAACAGATACATAGAAGAATGGAACAGAATAGAGAGCTCAGAAATAAACCCAAGCACTTTTGGTCAATTAACCTAAGACAAAAGAAACAAGACTATACAAAGGAGAAAAGGCAGTCTCTTCAATAAGTGGTGCTGGGAAAACTGAACATCTACATATAAAAGAATAAAAATAGAACATTTCCTCACACCATATACAATAATAAACTCAAAATGGATTAAAAACCCAAATGAATATAAGACCTAATATTATAAATCTCCTGGAAGAAAACATAGGAGAAGACCTCCTTGACATTGGTTTTGACAATGATATTTTGCATATGACACCTAAAACACAGGCAGAAAAATCAAAAATAAACAAGTGGGACTATACGAAATTTAAAAGCTTCTGAACAACAAAGGAAACCATGAACAAAATGAAAAGACAACCTACGAAATGAGAGAAAACATTTGCAAACAATTTGTCTGATCAGAGAATAATATCCAAATTATGTAAAGAACTCATACAACTGAATAGCAAAAACAAGTACTAATACAATTGAAAAATGGTCCAATGACCTGAGTAGACATCTTTCCAAAAAGATATATAAAAGACCAACAAAGATATGAAAAGGTGCTCAACATCTCTAGTCATTAAGGAAATGCATACTCAAACCATAATGAGATATCACCTGTTAAAATGGTTATAATGAAAAGAAAAGAAATAACAAATGCTGACAAGGATTTAGAGGAAAGTGATCCCCTGTACACAGTTTCTGGGATAGTAAATTAATACAGCCACTATGTAAAACAGTATGAACATTCCTCAAACACTTAAGAATAGAACTATCATATGATCCAACAATTCTTCTTCTGGGTATAAATAAGAAGGAAATGAAAACAGTGTGTTGAAGAGATATCTGTATCTCAATGTTTATCCAGCATTATATATAACAGCCAAAATATAGAAATAACCTAAGTGTTCACCAATAGATGAATGGATAATGAGGTTGTGGCATATAGAGACAATGGAACATTATTCAGCCATAAAAATGAGGAAATCTGTCATTTTCAATAACATGGATGGACCTTGAGAACATTATGCTAAGTGAAATGTCAGCCAGAGAAAACGTATACTGTATGATCTCACTTATATGTAGAATCTAAACAACAACAACATTAATAAAATTCTCATAGAAAAAGAGATCAAATTTTGTGGTTACCAGACGCAGGGTATAGGGGTTTGGCAGTTGGATGAATGTGGTCACAAAGTAAAAACTTCCAGTTATAAGACAAATAAGTTCTGGGGACATAATGTACAACACGATGACTATAGTTAACACTGCTGTATGCTATATTTGAAAGTTGTTGAGAGAGTAAACCACAGGAGTTCTCATCATAAGAAAAAAATATTTTTTGTAGCTATATAACATGATGGATGTTAACTAACATTTTGTGGTAATTATTTTAATATATGTAAGGCATTATGTTAGACACCTTAAACTTATACAGTGCTGCATGTCAATAATATCTCAATAAAATTTGGAGAGGGAGTTTAACCCCAAAAATTATACCGTAACAATGAATATGCAAGGAAGAAGGCAGTAAAGGTGGATGTGACTATAAAAGAAAAAACAAAAGGGATCCTTGAGCTAATGAAACTTTCTTGACTAATCAATGTCAATAACCTGGTTCTGATATTATACTGTAAGTCTGAAAGGTGTTACCATTGGGGGAACTGAGTTTAAAAAAACCAGATCTCTCTGTATTATTTCTTACAACTTCATGTGATTCTATGATCTTTTTTTTTTTTTTTTTTTTTTTTTTTTTTTTTTTTTTTTTTTTTTTGCGGTACGCGGGCCTCTCACTGTTGTGGCCTCTCCCGTTGTGGAGCACAGGCTCCGGACGCGCAGGCTCAGCAGCCATGGCTCACGGGCCCAGCCGCTCCGCGGCATGTGGGATCTTCCCAGACTGGGGCACGAACCCGTGTCCTCTGCATCGGCAGGTGGACTCTCAACCACTGCGCCACCAGGGAAGCCCGATTCTATGATCTTAAATTAAAAGGTTAATTTTTTTTAAAAAAATGGCCCATAAGTTTTGGATCATCATGCTTTCATTTTCATTCGTTTCTAGATATTTTTTGATTTCCTCTTTGATTTCTTCAGTGATCCATTGGGTATTTAGTAGGGTATTGTTTATCATCCACTTGTTAGTTCTTTTTTTCTTGTAGTTGATTTCTAATCTCATAGCATTTTGGTCAGAAAAGATGCTAGGTATGATTTCAGTTTTCTTAAATTTACTGAGGCTCACTTTTTGGCCCAGCACGTGATCAGTCCTGGAGAATGTTCCATGTGCACTTGAAAAGATTGTGTATTCTGCTGCTTTTGGATGGAATGCTATATAAATATCAATTAAGTCCATCTGGTCTAATGTGCCATTTAAACTCTGTGTTTCCTTATTGATCTTCTGTCTGGATGATCTGTCCATTGGTGAAAGTGGGATGTAAAGTCTCCCACTATCATTGTGTTACTGTTGATTTCTTCTTTTATGCCTGTTAGTATTTGCCTTACAAACTGGAGTGCTCTCATGTTGGGTGTGTATATATTTATAATTGTTATATCTTCTTCTTGTATTGATCCCTTGATCATTATGTAGTGTCCTTCTTTGTCTCTTGTAACAGTCTTTATTTTAAAGTCTATTTTGTCTGATATGAATATTGATACTGCAGCTTTCTTTTGATTTCAATTTGCATAGAATACCTTTTTCCATCCCCTACACTTTCAGTCTGTATGTGTCCCTACATCTGAATTGGGTCTCTTGTAGGAGCATGTATATGGGTCTTGTATTTGTATCCGTTCAGTCAATGTCGCTTGATTGGATCCTATATTCTATTTACGTTTAAGGTAATTATCGATATATGTTCCTATTGCCATGTCCTTAATTGTTTTGGGTTTGTTTTTGTAGGCCTTTTTTCTTCCCTTCCTATTTTGTTCTCTTCTTTTGTGATTTGATGATTAACTTTAGTGTTGTGTTTGGATTCCTTTTCCTTTTTTTGTGTGTGTATCTATTGTACATTATCAGTTTGTGGTTACCATGAGGTTTCAATGTAGCAGTCTATATATAAACGAGATTGTTTTAAGTTGCTGTTCTTTTCATTTCAAATGTGTTTCCAATCTCCTGAATTTGTGCTCTCCTCTTCTTATAATTGCTGGTTTTGATATCATATTTGTGTGCAGATGATTTCCTACATTTACTGTATGTTTGTCTTTAATGGTGAGTGTTTCCATTGGTAATTTTTTTGTTTCTAGTTGTGGACTTTTCTTTTCCACTTACTGAAATTCCTTTAACATTTGTTGCAAAGCTGATCTGCTGGTACTTAATTCTCATAGCTTTTGCTTGTCTGTAACTCTTTTGATTCTCCATTGAATGTGAAAGAGAGAACAGTATTCTTGGCTGTTTGTTCTTCCCTTTCATCATGTTAAATATATCATGCCACCCCCTTCTGGCTTGCAGAGTTTCTGCTGAGAAATCAGCTGATAACATTATGGGAATTCCCTTGTACATTATGCTGCTTTTCACTTGTTGCTTTAGTATTTTTTTCTTTGTCTTTAATGTTGTTAATTTGATTCCTATGTGTCTCAGCGAGTTCCTTCTTGGAGTGGCCTGCCTGTGACTCTCTGCCCTTCCTGGACTTGAGTAAGAGATTCCTTTCCCATGTTAGGGAAGTTTTCAGCTATTATCTCTTCAAATATTTTCTCAGGTCCCTTCTCCCTCTTTTCTCCTTCTGGGACCCCATAATGCAAATGTTGGTGTGTTTAATGTTGTCCCAGAGGTCTCTGAGACTGTGCTCATTTCTTTTCATTCTTGTTTCTTTATTCTGTTTCACAGCAATGATTTCCACCATTCTGTCTTCCAGCTCACTTATTCATTCTTCTGCCTCAGTTGCTCTGCTATTGGTTCCTTCTAGTGTATTTTTCATTTCAGTTATTGTATTGCTCAGCTCAGTTTGTTTTTCTTTAATTCTTCTAGGTCTTTGTTAAGCATTTCTTGCATCTTCTTGATCTGTGCCCCCATTCTTTTTTTCTGAGTTCTTGGACCATCTTCACTATCATTACTCTGAATTCTTTTTCCTGTACATTGCCTATCTCCACTTCACTAAGTTGTTCCTCTGGGGTTTTATTTTGTTCCTTCAACTAGGATATATTATTCTGCTGTCTCATTTTTTTCTAACTTTCTGTGATTGTGGTTTCTGTTTCACAGGCTACAGGACTGTAGTTCTTCTTGCTTCTTCTGTCTGCTTTCTAGTGGATGAGGCTGTCTAAGAGGCTTGTGCAGGCTTCCCGGTGGGAGGGTCTGGCTTCTGCCCACTGGTGGGTGGAGCTGAGTCCTGTCCCTCTGGTGGGCAGGGCCATGCTCAAGAAGATTTTAAGCAACTTTCTGCTAATGGGTGGGGCTGTGTTCCTGCCTTGTTGGTTGTTTGGCCTGAGATATCCCAGCACTGGAGCCTATAGGCTGTTGGGTGGCACTAGGACTTGGGTAGAAAATGGCAGCCTCCAGGTTGACTCATGCGAATGATTACTCACCAGAAATGCCACTGCCAGTGTTTTTGTCCCCACAGTGAGCCATAGCCACCCTCTGCCTCTGGAGGAGACCCTCCAATATTAGCAGGTGGGTCTGGCCCAGTCTTTTATGAGGTCACTGCTTTTTTCACTGGGTCCTGGTGAACACGGGATCTTGTGTGCACCCTCCAAGAGTGGAGTTTCTGTTTCCTCCAGTCCTGTGGTATTCCTGTGTTCAAACCTCACTGGCCTTCAAAGCAAGAATCTCTGGGAGCTCCTCCTCCATTTTCCAGACCCCCAGGGTGGGAAACCTGATGTCGGGCTCAGGACTTTCATTCCTATGGGATAATTTCTGTGGTATAATTATCTTCCAGTTTATAGGTTGCCCATCCATTGGGTATAGGATTTGATTTTATTGTGATTGTGCTCCTCCAACCATCTCACTGTGGCTTCTTCTTTGACTTTGGATGTAGGGTACCACTTTTGGTAATTTCCAAGTTTTTTTCTAGATGGTTGTTCAGTAGTTAGTTGTGATTCTGGCATTGTTGTGAAAAGGAATGAGCTCACATTTTTCTACTCTGCTGTCTTGCTGTCCCTCTGTCTCTTTCTCTGTCTGATTTATTTTACTAAATATAATACCCTCTAGATCCATCCATATTTATATATGTATATATGTGTGTGTATATGCATATATATATATATATGTATATGTGTATATATATATATATATATATATATATATATATATATATATATATACAGGACTTCTGACCATCTTTTAATTGAGTTGTTTGTATTTTTATTATTGAGCTGTTTATATATATTTGACATTAACCCTTATTGGTCATATTATTTGCAAATATTTTCTCCCCTTCAGTAGTCTTTTCGTTTCCCCCATGGTTTTCTTTGCTGTGCAAAAGCTTTTGAGTTTCATTAGGTCCCATTTGCTTCTTTTTCTTTTTTTATTTAAATTTTTACCCTCACCTTTAATAAGGAGTGGAAATTGGATTGTCAAAACCACAAATCAGGGAGCCTGGTATCACATCTTTACAAAATACTAGACTAGAATCTTGAAGAGCATGAGCTTTCAGAAGCCACTGTGATGATTATTAGCAGTTATGTGGGCTCTCGCAGAGCAAATCAGGCCATTTCCACTTGCATGTGTGTGCATGTGGTGCAGACATGGTATATCTAGATTTCAGGAAGGTGTTTGACAGAGATTCCTATGATCATTTTATTGTTTGTTTAAGAAACATTTTTCTGGCCACACTGCATGGCTTATGGGATCCTACTTCTCCAACCAAGGATTGAACCTGGGCTCTTGGCAGTGAAAGCACAGATTCCTAACAAGTGGAATGCCATGGAATTCCAAAAAATTTATTTTATATAGGAGTATAGTTGATTAACTATATTGTATTATTGTCAGGTGTACAGCAAAGTGATTCAGTTATACATATACATGTATCTATGTTTTTTCAAATTCTTTTCCCATTTAGGTTATTAAAGAGTATTGAGCAGAGTTCCTTGTATTATAAAGTAGGTCCTTGTGGGTTATATATATATATTTTTACTTTTATTTTTTAAAATTTTATTGGAGTATAGTTGTAGGAGGGTTCCTTTTTCTCCACACCCTCTCCAGCACTTATTGATTGTAGATTTTTTGATAATGGCCATTATGACCTGTGTGAGGTGATACCTTATTGTGGTTTTGATTTGCATTTCTCTAATAATTAGTGATGTTGTGCATCTTTTCATTTGTTTTTTGGTCATCTGTATGTCTTCTCTTGAGAAATGTCTATTTAGATCTTCCACCGATTTTTTGCCTGGGTTGTGTGCGGTTTTGATATTGAGCTGCATGGGCTGTTTGTATAGTTTGGAGATTAATCCCTTGTCAGTTGCTTCATTAGCAAATATTTTCTCCCATTCTGAGGATTGTCTTTTTGTTTCATTCATGGTTTCCTTTACTGTGCAAAAACTTTTAAGTTTAATCAGGCTGCATTTGTTTATTTTTGTTTTTATTTTCATTATTCTCAGAGGTGTATCAAAAAAGATCTTCCTGCAATTGATGTCAGAGAGTGTTCTCCCTATGTTTTTCTCTGAGAGTTTTATAGTATCTTGTCTTACATTTAGGCCTTTAATCCATTTTTAGTTTATTTTTTTGTGTATGGTGTTAGGGAGTGTTCTAATATCATTCTTTTACATGTACCTGCCCAGTTTTCCTAGCATCACTTATTGAAGAGACTTTCTTTCCCCCATAGTATATCCTTGCCACCTTTGTCATAGATTAGGCAATTGGATTTGCATGGGTTTGTCTCTGGACTTTCTATCCTGTTCCATTGAGCTATATTTCTGATTTTGTGCCAGTACCATACTGTTTTGATCACTGCAGCTTTGTACTATAGTTTGAAATCAGGGAGCCTGATTCCTCCTGAAATTGGGCATAGAGGGAACCTACCTCAACATAATAAAAGCCATATATGACAAGCCTACAGCAAACATTATTCTCAATGGTGAAAAACTGAAGGCATTTCCTCTATGATCAGGAATAAGGCAAGGATATCCACTCTTGCCACTTTTATTCAACATAGCTTTGGAAGTTCAAGCCATGTCAATCAGAGAAGAAAAAGAAATAAAAAGAAACCAAATTGGAAAACACGTAGTAAAACCAACACTCTTTGCCAATGCCATGATACTATACATAGAAAATCCTAAAGATGCTACCATACAACTACTAGAGCTCCTCAATGAATTTCGTAAAATTTCAGGATACAAAATTAATACACAGAAATCTCTTACATTCTTATACACTAACAACAAAATATCAGAAAGAGAAATTAAGGAAACGATCCCCTTTACCATCACATCAAAAAGAATTATATATCTAGGAATAAACCTACATAAGGAGTCAAAAAACATGTAGTCAGAAAACAATAAGGTACTGATGAAAGAAATCATAGATGACAGAAACAGCTGGAGATATATACTATGGTTTTGCATTGGAAGAATCAATATTGTTAAAATGACTATATTACAAAGAGCAATCTACAGATTCAATGGAATCCCTATCAAATTACCAATGGCATTTTCCACAGAATTAGAACAAAAAAAACTAAAATTTGTATGGAAACACCAACGACCTTGAATAGCCAAAGCAATCTTGAGAATGGTTATCTCTTTTAAGTATAGCAGTGTGTACATGTCAATCCCAACCTCCCAATCTATCCCTCGCCCCCACCCTTCCTCCCTGGTAACCATGAGTTCATTTTCTATATCTGTGGGTCTATTTCTAAAACAGAAATATATATCAGTTGAACAGGATAAAAAGCCCAGAAATAAACCCATGCACCTATGTCCATTATTCTACAACAAAGGAGTCAAGATTATACAATGGAAGAAATGCAGTCTTTTCAATAAATAGTGCTGGGAAAACTGGACAGCAACATGAAAAAGAATGAAATTATAACATTATCTAACACCATACACAAAAATAAACTCAAAATGGAATAACGATCTAAATGTAAGACCGGCTACAATAATACTCTTGGAGAAAAACATAGGCAGAATACTCTTTGACATAAGTCAGTGAAATATCTTTTTTGATCCATCTCCTAGAGTAATGGAAATTAAAAAAAAAATAAATTGAACCTAACAAAACTCAAAAGCTTTTGTGCACAGCAAAGGAAGCCATAAATGAAACAAAAAGACAACCCACAGAATGGGAGGAAATATTTATAAATAATCCTACAGATAAAGGGTTAATCTCCGAAATTTACAAACAACACATGCAGGTCAATATCAAAAATACAAACAAGGCAATCAAAAAATGGGCAGAAGGGCTTCCCTGGTGGTGCAGTGGTTGAGAGTCCACCTGCCAATGCAGGGGACACGGGTTCGTGCCGCAATCCGGGAAGATCCCACATGCCGCAGAGCGGCTGGGCCCGTGAGCCATGGTCGCTGAGCCTGCACGTCCAGAGCCTGTACTCCGCAATGGGAGAGGCCACAACAAAAAAAAAAAAAAAAAAAAAAAAAAAAAAATTGGGCAGAACACCTAAATAGACATTTCTCCAAAGAAGACATACAGGTAACCAAGAGGCATATGAAAAGATGCACAACATCGCTAATTATTAGAGGAATGCAAACCAAAACTATTTAGAAATATCAACTCACACCTGTCAGAATGGCTATCATCAAAAATCTACAAACAATAAATCCTGGAGAGGCTGTGGAAAAAAGGGAACCCTCCTAAAATGTTGATGGGAATGTAAATTGGTACAAACACGTTGGACAACAATATGGATGTTCCTTAAGAAACTTAAAAAAAAGAGCTGCCATATGATGCAGCAATCCCACTCCTGAGCATATATGTGGAGAAAAACATGGTTTGAAGGGGTACATGCACCTCAGTGCTCATTACAGCACTGTATACAGTAACGAAGACATGGAAGCAACCTAAATGTCCATCAACAAAGGAATGGATAAAGAAGCTGTGGTACATATATATACAATGGAATTTTACTCAGTCATTAATAAGAATGAAATAATGCCATTTGCAGCAACATGGATGGACCTAAAGATTATCATAAGTGAAGTTAGTCAGACAAAGAAAGACAACTATTATATGATGTATCTTATATGTGGAATCTTAAAAAAAATCATACAAAGGAACTTATTTACAAAACAGGTCCTGTTTTTTTCTTTTTGCTTTTGTTTCCTTTGCTTTTGGAGACAGATCCATAAAAGTATTGCTATGATTATGTCAAGGAGTATTTTGACTATGTTTTATTCAATGAGTTTTATGGTTTCTGGTCTTACATTTAGGTATTTGATTAATTTTGAGTTTCTTTTTGTATATGAGTGTGAGAAAATGTTCTAATTTCATTCTTTTACATGTAGGTGTCCAGTTTCCCAGCACCACTTATTGAAGAGGCTGTCTATTCTCCACTGTATATTCTTGCCTCCTTAATCAAAGATAAGGTGTCCATATGTGCGTGGGTTTATCTCTGGGCTTTCTATCCTGTTCCATTCATCTGTCTTTCTCTTTATGTGCCAGTACCATACTGTCTTAATTACTGTACCTTTGTAGTATAGTCTGAGTTCAGGGAGCCTGATTCCTCCAGCTCCGTTTTTCGTTCTCAAGATTGCTTTGGCTATTCGGGGTCTTTTGTGTTTCCATACAAATTGTGAAATTTTTTGTTCTAGTTCTGTGAAAAATGCCAGTGATAGTTTGATAGGGATTGCATTGAATCTATAGATTGCTTTGGGTAGTAGAGTCATTTTGACATGTTGATTGTTCCAATACAAGAACATTCTATATCTCTCCATCTATTTGTATCATCTTTAATTTCTTTCATCAGTGTCTTATAATTTTCTGCATACAGGTCTTTTGTCTCCTTAGGTAGGTTTATTCGTAGATATTTTATTCTTTTAGTTGCATTTCTCTACTGATTAATGATGTTGAGCATTCTTTCATGTGTTTGTTGGCAGTCTGTATATCTTCTTTGGAGAAAGGTCTACTTAGGTCTTCTGCCCATTTTTGGATTGGGCTGTTTGTTTTTTGTTATTGAGCTGCATGAGCTGCTTGTAAATTTTGGAGATTAATACTTTGTCAGTTGCTTCATTTGCAAATATTTTCTCCCATTCTGAGGGTTGTCTTTTAGTCTTGTTTATGGTTTCCTTTGCTGTGCAAAAGCTTTGAAGTTTCATTAGCTCCCATTTGTTTATTTTTGTTTTTATTTCCATTTCTCTAGGAGGTTGGTCAAAAAGGATCTTGCTGTGATTTATGTCATAGAGTGTTCTGCCTATGTTTTCCTCTAAGAGTTTGATAGTTTCTGACCTTACATTTAGGTCTTTCATCCATTTTGAGCTTATTTTTGTGTCTGGTGTTAGGGAGTAATTATCCATTTTGAGCTTATTTTTGTGTATGGTGTTAGAGAGTAATCTAATCTCATACTTTTACATGTACCTGTCCACTTTTCCCAGAACTACTTATTGAACAGGCTCTCCTTTCTCCACTGTACATTCCTGCCTCCTTTATCAAAGATAAGATGACCATATGTGCGTGGGTATATCTCTGGGCTTTCTATCCTGTTCCATTGATCTATCTTTCTGTTGTTGTGCCAGTACCATACTGCCTTGATGACTGTAGCTTTGTAGTATATTCTGAAGTCAGAGAGCCTGTTTCCTCCAGCTCGATTTTTCGTTCTCAAGATTGCTTTGGCTATTCAGGGTCTTTTGTGTTTCCATACAAATTGTGAAATTTTTTGTTCTAGTTCTGTGAAAAATGCCAGTGGTATTTGGATAGGGATTGCATTGAATCTGTAGATTGCTTGGGTAGTAAAGTCATTTTCACAATGTTGAGTCTTCCAGTCCAAGAACATGGTATATCTCTCCATCGATTTGCATCATCTTTAATTTCTTTCATCAGTGTCTTATAATTTTCTGCATACAGTTCTTTTGTCTCCTTAGGTAAGTTTATTCCTAGATATTTTATTATTTTGTTGCAATGGTAAATGGGAGTTTTTTTTTTTAATTTCACTTTCAGATTTTTCAGCATTAGTGTATAGGAATGCCAGAGATTTCTCTGCATTAAGTTTGTATCCTGCAACTTTACCAAATTCATTAACTCTAGTAGTTTTCTGGTAGCATCATTAGGATTCTCTATATATAGTATCATGTCATCTGCAAACAGTGACAGCTTTAGTTCTTTTCCGATACGGATTCCTTTTATTTGCTTTACTTCTCTGATTGCTGTGGCTAAAACTTCCAAAACTATGTTGAATAAGAGGGGTGAGAGTGGGCAACCTTGTCTTCTTCCTGATCTTAGTGGAAATGCTTTCAGTTTTTCACCAAGGAGGACGATATTGGCTGTGGGTTTGTCATATATGGCCTTTATCATGTTGAGGAAAGTTCCCTCTATGCCTACTTTCTACAGGGTTTTTATCAGAAATCGCTGTTGAAGACTGTCAAAAGCTTTCTCTGCATCTATTGAGATGACCATATGGTTTTCCTCCTTCAATTTGTTAATTTGGTGTATCAGGTTGATTGATTTGCGTATAATGAAGAATCCTTGCATTTCTGGAATAAACCTCACTTGATCATGGTGTATGATCCTTTTAATGTGCTGTTGGATTCTGTTTGCTAGTATTTTGTTGAGGATTTTTGCATCTATGTTCATCAGTTATATTGACCTGTACTTTTCTTTCTTTGTGACATCCTATTTTGGTTTTGGTATCAAAAGGTGATGGTGACCTCGTAGAATGAGTTTGGGAGTGTTACTCCTTCTGCTATGTTTTGGAAGCGTTTGAGAAAGATAGGTGTTAGCTCTTCTCTAAATGTTTGATAGAATTCGCCTGTGAAGCCATCTGGTCCTGGGCTTTTGTTTGTTGGAAGATTTTTAATCATAGTTTCAATATCAGTGCTTGTGATTGGTCTGTTCATATTTTCTATTTCTTCCTGATTCAGTCTTGGCAGGTTGTGCATTTCTAAGAATTTGTCCTTTTCTTCAAGGTTGTCTATTTTATTGGCATAGAGTTGCTTGTAGTAATCTCTCATGATCTTTTCTATTTCTACAGTGTCAGTTGTTACTTCTCCTTTTTCATTTCTAATTCTATTGATTTGTCTTCTCCCTTTTTTTCTTAATGAGTCTGGCTAATGGTTTACCAATTTTGTTTATCTTCTCAAAGAACCAGCTTTTAGTTTTATTGATCTTTGCTATTGTTTCCCTCATTTCTTTTTCATTTATTTCTGATCTGATTTTTATGGTTTCTTTCCTTCTGCTATCTTTGGGGTTTTTCTGTTCTTCTCTCTCTAATCGCTCTCGGTGCAGGGTTAGGTTGGTTGTCGAGATGTTTCCTGTTTCTTAAGGTTGGATTTTATTGCTATAAACTTCCCTCTTAGAACTGCTTTTGCTGCATCCCATAGGTTTTGGGTTGTCATGTATCCATTGTTATTTGTTTCTAGGTATTATTTGATTTTCTGTTTGATTTCTTCAGTGATAACTTCGTTATTAAAGCAGTGTATTGTTTAGCCTCTATGTGTTTGTATTTTTTACGGATCTTTTCCTGTAATTGATATCTAGTCTCATAGTGTTGTGATCGGAAAAGATACTTGATACAATTTCAATTTTCTTAAATTTACCAAGGCTTGATTTGTCACCCAAGATATGATCTATCCTGGAGAATGTTCTATGAGCACTTGAAAAATTGTGTATTCTGTTGTTTTTGATGGAATGTCCTATAAATATCAATTAGGTCCATCTTGTTTAAAGTGTCATTTAAAGCTTGTGTTTCCTTATTTATTTTCAATTTGGATGATCTGTCCATTGGTGACAGTGGGGTGTTAAATTCCCCTACTATAAATGTGTTACTGTCGATTTCCCCTTTTATTGCTGTTAGTATTTGCCTCATGTATGGAGGTGCTCCTATGTTGGGTGCATGAATATTTACAATTGTTATATATTTTTCTTGGATCGATCCCTTGATCAGTATGTAATGTCCTTCTTTGTGACTTCTAATAGTCTTTATTTTAAAGTCTATTTTGTCTGTTATGAGAATTGCTACTCCAGCTTTCCTTTGGTTTCCATTTGCATGGAATATCTTTTTCCATCCCGTAACTTTCAGTCTGTATGTGTCTCTAGGTCTGAAGTGGGTCTCTTGTAGACAGCCTATATATGGGTCTTGTTTTTGTATCCATTTAGCCAATCTGTGTCTTTTGGTGGGAGCATGTCGTCCATTTACATTTAAGGTAATTATCAATATGTATGTTCTTATTCCCATTTTCCTAATTGTTTTGGGTTTATTGTAGGTCTTTTCCTTCACCTGTGTTTCTTGCCTAGAGAATTTCCTTTAGCATTTGTTGTAAAGCTGGTTTGGTGGAGCTGAACTCTCTCAGCTTTTGCTTGTTTGTAAAGGTTTTGATTTCTCCATCAAAGCTGAATGAGATCCTTGCTGGGTAGAGTAATCTTGGTTGCACGTTTTTCTCCTTCATCACTTTAAATATGTCCTGCCAGTCCCTTCTGGCTTGCAGAGTTTCTGCTGAAAGATAGGCTTTTAACCTTTTGGAGATTCCCTTGTGTGTTATTTGTTGTTTTTCCCTTGTGGCTTTTAATATGTTTTCTTTACATTTAATTTTTGACAGTTTGATTAATATTTGTCTTGGCATGTTTCTCCTTGGATTTATCCTATATGGAACTCTCTGTGCTTCCTGGACTTGATTAACTCTTTCCTTTCCCATATTAGGGAAATTTTCAACTACAATCTCTTCAAATGTGTTCTCAGTCCCTTTCTTTTTCTTTTCTTCTTCTGGAACTCTTATAATTCGAATGTCAGTGAGTTTAATGTTGTCCCAGAGGTCTCTGTGACTGTCCTCATTTCTTTTCATTCTTTTTTCTTTCTTCTGCTCTGTAGTAGTTATTTCCACTCTTTTATCTACCAGGTCACTTATCCGTTCTTCTGCCTCAGTTATTCTGCTATTGATCCCTTCTAGAGTATACACATACACACTCACAAAAAGAGGAAAAGGGGTAAAAATAATAAATCTTGCTCTCAAAGTCCACCTCCTCAATTTGGGATGATTCTTTGTCTATTCATGTATTCCACAGATGCAGGGTACACCAAGTTGATTGTGGAGTTTTAATCTTCTGCTTCTGAGGCTACTGGGAGAGATTTCCCTTTCTCTTGTTTGTTTGCACATCTCCTTGTGTTCAGCTTTGTATTTGTCCCCGCCTATGCATGTATGTCGCCGGAGGGCATCTGTTCTTTGCTCAGACAGGAGGGGGCTAAAGGAGCAGCTGCTTCAGGGACTCTGGCTCACTCAGGCCTGTGGGAGGGAGGGACGTGGATGCGGGGCGATCCTGCAGCGGCAGAGGCCGGCGTGACCTTGTACCAGCCTGAGGCATGTCATGAGTTCTCCCTGGGAATTTGTCCCTGGATTCTGGGACCCTGGCAGTGGTGGGCTGCACAGGCTCCCCAGAAGGGAGGTGTGGATAGTGACCTGTGCTTGCACACAGGCTTCTTGGTGGTTGCAGCAGTGGTCTTAGCATCTCATGCCCATCTCTGGGGTCCGCGCTTTTAGCTGCGGCTTACGCCCTTCTCTGGAACTCCTTTAAGCAGCGCTCTTAATCCCCTCTCCTCGTGCACCAGGAAACAAAGAGGAAAGAAAAAGTCTCTCGCCTCTTCGGCAGGTCCAGACTTTTCCCCAGACTCCCTCCCAGCTAGTCGTGGTGCACTAATCCCCTGCAGGCTGTGTTCTTGCCACCAACCCGTCCTCTCCCTGTGCTCTGACGGAAGCCTGAGCCTCAGCTCCCAGCCCCTCCCGCCTCAGCGGGTTAGCAGACAAGTCTCTCGGGCTGGTGAGTGCCAGTAGGCACTGATCCTGTGTGTGGGAATCCCTCCACTTTGCTCTCTGCAGCCCTGTGGCTGCCCTCTCCTACACAGCTCTGAAGCTCCGCCCCTCTGCCACCCACAGTCTGCACCCGCGAAGGGGCTTCCTTTTTCTTTTTTTTTGCCTTCCTTCCTTTTTTCTTTTGCCCTACCCAGGTACGTGGGGGAGTTTCTTACCTTTTGGGAGGTCTGAGGTCTTCTGCCAGCATTCAGTAGGTGTTCTGTAGGAGTTGTTCCACGTGTAGATATATTTCTGGTGTATCTGTGGGGAGGACGTGATCTCCGCGTCTTACTCTTCTGTCATCTTCCCCTCATCCCTTGATATGATTTTAAACTGGATTTTTTTAGCTTTCTCTTTCTGATAATTTATTATTAATGTATAGACAAGCAAGAGATTTCTGTATATTAATCTTATATTCTACAACTTTACTGAATTATTAGTTCTAAGAGTTTATTTTGATACTTTAGGGTTTTCTATATAAAATATCATGTCATCTCCAAATAGTGATAGCTTTACTGTTCACTTCAAATTTGGATGCCTTTTATTTCTTTTTATTTTCTGATTGCTGCGGCTAACCACACTTGGTTCTTTTTCTTTTCATATTCACTATGTAGTCTTAACCCTAGCCAATTCCAGCTTTTTATGTACTCTATGCCTTTCCCTACACTGCTGAATGTGACTGAATTAAAATATACAGTCATGGGAACTGATTTCACTTCAAAATTATGACTACATTAACACGTGGGCTGTTACTGCTGCTTGGCAATCATAATACATTTTCCATTAGTTCATTTGCTAAATTTCATAAACTGTGTTTGCATGTCTTCTCTTTCTGTAGTCTCCAGCACCTTCACCCCCAGCCTTTAGTCTTATCTGATTACTTTGGCTGCTATTTTACTGAGAAAATAAATGCACAAAGAGAACTTTTATAATCTCCCACATTTTATCTACCCATTTATTATCAGTACCCATTTACTAGGCCTTACCTCCTATTACTATTGATGACTTGCTGTTCTCTAGATAAGTACACCCCATCCACATGTACATTCAATCTCACTGTTTCTCCTTCTCAAGGACACATTTCCAGAAAGTTTTCTCTCTTCTCCTATATCATTAATTTTTCCTTCTCTATTATATATTCCCCCATCAATATACTAACATGCTGTTATTTCTCACCTTAATATTTTTCTGTTGACTACTCCTTTCCCTTCATCTACCAACATATTTTCCTTCTCTTTAGAGTAAAAGTCCTCAAAACTAATCCTGATCTTTCCCCCCAAACTTGCTTATCCCACAGTCATCTTCAATTGAGTTAAGATTATGTAAGATTACCTCCATATTTCCAATATTTTAGACCCAATCCTTGGAGTTACTCTTTCTTTGTTTTTTTTTTTTTTTTTTAACAAACTGCATCCATTCTCAGGAAGTTCAGGAAACTCTGTTCAGTTATACTTTCAAAATATATGAACTAAGTCGAAATAATCTCTCATGTGAATCATTGCAATAACCTCTTATCTCTTCTCTGGGCTTCTGTTCATGTTCCATCACAGTCTATTACAGCTAATATCCAAAGTGATCCTGTTAAAATATTAACCAGTTCATGTCACCCTTTTGCCCCAAAGTTCCAGGGCTTTCCATATCAATAAAAGTAAAAGGTTAGGGATTTCCCTGGCTGTCCAGTTGTTAGGACTCCATGCTTCCACTTCAGGGGCATGGGTTTGGTCCCTGGTCAAGGAAGTAGGATCCTGCATTCCGTGCATAGGTGGACCAAAAAAAATAACTAAATAAAATTAAATAGATGCATATATGAACAAGAGAAAACCTTAAAAAAAGTAAAAGCTTACATACTTAAAATCCATGTATTACAATCTTGTAATCTATGTAATCTTTCCCCTCCAATACACACACACACACACACACACACACACACACACACACACACACACACAATTGCCTGTATAATATCACTTTTAATCATTGTCCCTTTGTATCTCTCACTTCAGCTACATTGACCATATTGATATCCCCTGAAAATATCAGTCATGTTTCTGCCTGATCACTTTTGTGCTTGCAGTTTTCTTTGCCAGTTCTTTCTCTAGTAAATCTTCCTGTCTCTTGTGGTGATTACTTTCTAGTGGAGGGATATGGAGAGAGAAAAATAAATAAATAATACATATACTATGTCAGATTTGAAGTGTTATTATCTCTTTAGTTAAATCTTCTTCATTCTGCCTATTATTGCCTCCTGGAAGTATGGTTATGTATATTAAACCCTCCCTCTGTCTTCCATATCTCTTGACCTATCTCTTCAGTTTTCCATCACTTCGTTTCTGCACTTCATTCTGAATAATTTCTTCAGATTTATTTTAAGTTCATATATTCTTTCTTCAGCTATGTCTAATCTTATGTTTTTTGCATTCAGTTTAATTATTAGAATTAATGTTAAGTTTTCAATTCTAGATGTTCTAATTTGGTTCTTTTTCAACATGCATGGATATTTTAAGAGTTTTATTTCTGGTTCATGATTTGAGGTTTTTCTTTAATGTCTTTAAACATTTTAACAAATTTCATTTATATCCCTTGATAATTCTAATATTTGAAGTCTTTGTTTTCTGCTTCTGCTGTTTCTTTGTAAGTTTTGTGATTTTTAAAATTATTTTGAAGTGCTCATTTTCCTGTTCACTATTTGAGAAACGGTTTATATTGTGTTTTGTTAAAGAGGAATATTCTATATGAAACAAAAGCCATTAACGGGTGTAAACTAAGGATGTTTTATGTTTCTAAAAGATCACTCTGAATGATTTGTAGAGAAAGGTGGGGGACAGACAAGAGTGGAAGCAAATAACGTTAATTAGTAAGCTGTTGCCATAGTCTTGGAACATATGAAAGTGGCTTAGATTAAAGTGGTAGCATGTTATCATTTCTTTGTGAGTCCTCCCAGAGATATTTTATACACACACACACACACACACACACACACACACACACACACACACACAGACACACGGTGAGAAAGAGATGATTTTTGAGATGGTAGAAACTAGAGTATGCATGTGTGATGATGATAATGATCCAGGGGAGAGAGGCAGAGACAGAAAGAAATGTATTGGAAGGAAAAAATAAATACATTGCAAGGGGGAATTTATTTAGAAGAAAATGAATGAAGTCCTGAGAATAAGTGGAAAGTTTGGCTTTAAATAGGAGGTGGAGTAACCATCCTTTTAGTAAAGAGGTAAGAAAAAGTATGAGTACAGATGCAAGTAAGTTGGCAAATTTGGTGGTGGAAAAAGGGAAGAATTCCAATCTAATACGTAGTTTCCATTCTTGAAATCCTGTTGTGTAAAAGCTGGTTTTAAAGCCAAATGATAAGTTCTATATTTCATTAAAAGGAATCCAATGGGAATTTGTCAAGGTTACAAATGTCAGACCCATGAATTTGATAGGCCCCAATATGTCTATCATATACAGGATTTTAAACCAACACTAGTTGCTTCACTTCCTGACTAATGGCTATTAATAGCTATCATTTATTGGGCATTTGCTTTGTACCAGACACTACTCTCAGCATATATACATAGAGAGAGAGTAGAAGCAGATTATGTACTTCCTTGACATCATCTTGTATCATTTTTTGATTGTTGCCCATTTTCCTTTATCAGACTTGTAAGCTCCTTGAGAAGCAAACACTTGAATTTCATCCACATGTTTATGCATGTAACTTCTTATGTATTTCTTTTTTATTTTTATTAAATGAGAACTGGGTCCTGGTTTCCCTGACCACCTTTATGACATTGCTTAGCTTAATTCTATTGGGATTCAGCTACAGAAATGAATCTCTTTCCTTTAGTCTTATTTTATCATCAACACTGTAGCAGAAAGAACACTGAATCAGGAGTAGAAGACCTAGTTCTTACACTGAGTTATGTGACCTTGGGCAAGTCACTGCCCTCGTCTGAACCTCAGTTTTCCCATATGTAAAAAAGGTCTTTGATTTGATTATCTATTTGACTACCTGTTGTAGCATTCTGTAATTTCTATTCTGTTTTTATCTACTTGAAATTTCTCACCCTGACACTCAAAGTCCTCTGTGTTATTGTGTCATCTTATTTTCTTCACTTTACTACATGTGTTTTATATTCTAGACAAGTTAGATTACTTGCTGTTCTATGAATATATCTATACTTTCCTTGTTGAAATATTAACCAACTTCTAAATTTCCTCAAAGCCCACCACCTCAGTAGGAAAAGTGTGATTTCCCAAATTATATAATAGATTTCTTCTTTTTAAATAATTTCTACTTTTTTTCTGTACCTCACTAATTTTATCCACCTATGTATTGTGAATTGTTCTTACAACTTCTATAACACTAAAAGATGTTGGAAGGCATAAATTAACTTTTGAACCCTCTTTACCCCATCACACACATACCCTTAGCTTGGGACTTCAATCAACCTTTTTTTTTTTTTTTTTTTTAGTTTATCTATAAGGTAAACCCAGACAAGGTTTATTGTGCCTCTAAATCAAGCTATTAGGTGAGTTTACTAGAGGTTTTCCTTACATATTACTTCATGCTTTTAGTTATTTTTTGTTTTCTCTTTTTCTTTTTTTTTTTTTCTTTTTTGGACTTGGATATCCCATGGGTGAGGAAGGACTATTGATTTCTGGCATAATGCTTGTGGATGTCATAATACTCTCTATTTTTATTACCATGCAAGGGACTTTGAACCCAGTCCTAGCCCCATGAAAAACTAAAATCTACTGTTATTCCAGTGTGTTATAAGCACTCTCTGCATCTGAATAATTGAATTTGGATATATATAGTTAGTTCTGTTGCTACACTTGAAGTGGAGACATTTTTAGAAGGTGGTGTTGGAGGTGTGGGATGAGAGAGTACCATTTATTGCATTTCTGAGATACGAACTATTGCTTTTGAATCTGGGTTTTCCTAGTAAGCAAGTTATTATGATAGTTTAAAACTGTTACTCTTCGGGTGTGTTCACAAAACCCATATCACCTTAAAAATTATTTATTTTTCAGATACCATGAATGAGAGTACTGAAGTTTGAACAACTACACGTGTGTCTGTATTCACAAATTTGGAAAATAAAAATACAGAAAGAGAAAACAGATAACCTTTAATAATACTGCTCAAAGATAACCAAATTTTGTATAATATCCTCCATGTTGATCTATGTATTTATATATACACATATTTATCTATAAGTATATTTATATTTTGTCTGTGTATTATAGATATATGGGTACAATTATATATTTATGAATATATATTTATTTAGTAAATTGAAATCACACTATGAAATATTGTGATTTATTTCATGAGTATTGTAAGCATTTTCTCCATGGTATTAAATGTTCAAATATATTATTTTAATGGCCTTATAAAAATCCATTTTGATATACCATAATTTAATTAACCAGTCTATTTTAAGGATTTAGATGATTTTATATTTTCTGCTATTAAAAATAATTCCATGATGAATCCATTTGTATAGAAATATGTATTATAGTTACTTCTTCTATGGAATAAATTCCTAAAATGTGATTTACTAAGTCAAAGGATTTAAGCATTTTTAAAACAATTACTATTACAAACTTACTTTCCAGAAAAATTTTACAGATTTACATAATGACCAGTAGTGATATAGAATTGGCACTCGTTTTACTAAAAAACGAGTTGCTCTTAGGACAATATATCTGCCTACCCTGCTAAAATACATTCTTCCCAAGCTAAGTTAGGACCAATTAGAAGCCAACTTTCTGTTTGTGACACTGTCAGCAGTATTTTGACTATTAACTGGGGCTGAAATGGGAAGATGTAGTTTACAAAAAGTAATGTAGGGGACCTTCAAGATGACAGAGGAGTAAGGCATGGAGATCACCTTCCTCCCCCAAAATACATCTACATGTGGAACTATTCCTACAGAACACCTACTGAAGGCTGGCAGAAGACCTCAGATTTCCCTGAAGGCAAGAAACTCCCCCACATACCTGGGTATGACAAAAGAAAAACAAGACATTAAAGAGTAGGATGGGACCCGCACCTCTGGTAGGGAGTTGTGAAGAAGGAAAAGTTTCCACACAATAGGAATCCCCTTCACTGGTGGAGGTGGGGGTGGCAGGGGGAAGCTTCAGAGCCAAGGAGGAGAGCACAATAACAGGGGTGCAGAGGGCAAAGCAGAGAGATTCCCACACAGAGGATCAGTGCTGACCAGTACTCACCAGCCTGAGAAGCTTGTCTGTTCACCCACCGGGGTGGGTGGGGGTTGAGAGCTGAGGCTCAGGCTTCAGAGGTCAGAACCTAGGGAGAGGACTGGGATGGGATGAGTGAACACAGCCTGAAGGGGGCTAGTGTGCCACAGCTAGCCGGGAGGGAGTCCAGGAAAATGTATGGACCTGCCAGAGAGGCAGGAGACCATTGTTTTGGGGTGCATGGTGAGAGGGGATTCAGAGCACCGACTAAACGAGCTCCAGAGATGGACGTGAGCCATGGCTATCAGTGCAAACATGAGAGACAGGCATGAAACGCTAATGCTGCTGCTGGAGTCACCAAGAACCCTGTGTGAAAACACAGGTCACTGTCCACACCTGCCCTCCTGGGAGCCTTTACAGCCTGCCATTGCCAGGGTCCCATGATCAAGGGACAACTTCCCCAGGAGAACACATGGCATGCCTCAGGCTGTTGCAATGTCAAATCGACGTCTGCTGCCACAGGCTCATGCTGCATTCTGTACCCCTCCCTTCCCCGAACCTGAGTAAGCCAAAGCTCCCTAATCAGCTGCTATATTAACCTCACCCAGTTTGGGCAGGGAAGAGACGCCCTCAGGTGACTTACACACAGAGGCGAGGCCAAATCCAAAGCAGAACAAAGAAGAGAAAGGGAAATTACTCCCAGCAGCCTCAAGAGCAACAGATTAAACCTCCACAATCAAGTTGATTAACCCTGCCTCTGTGGAATACCTGAATAGACAATGAATCATCCCAAAATTTAGGTGGTGGACTTTGGGAGCAACTGTAGACTTGGGGTTTGCTTTCTGCAGCTAATTTTTCTTTGGTTTTTGGTTTACCTTAGCTTAGTATTTAGAGCTTATTATCATTGGTAGATTTGCTTACTGATTTGTTTGTGATCTTCCTTTTTTTAATTTGTTTTTCCTTTTTCTTTTTTTTGTGAGGGTCTATCTGTATGCTTTTTCATGTGATTTTGTCTGTATAGCTTTGCATTTACCATTTATCCTAGGATACAGTTTGTCTTGTTTTTTTGGTATCTTTGTATAGACTTTAGCATTTTTTATCAGTGGTGGATTTGTTTTCGGCATTGCTCTCAACTTCCTTTCTCTCTTTTATAATTATATTTTATTTTTATTAATTTTAAAAATTTAATAATTTTATTTATAATATTTTATTTCAGTTTATTGTTTCTTCCTTCCTTCTTTTATTTTCTTTCTTTCCTTCTTTCTTCCTTTCTTTCTTTCTTTCTTTCTTTCTTCCTTCCTTCCTTCCTTCCTTTCTTTCTTTCTTTCTTTCTTTCTTTCTTTCTTTCTTTCTTTCTTTCTT
>NW_020838029.1:1468896-1480796 GCF_003676395.1 Aethalodelphis obliquidens | reverse complement strand
CTTTCTTTCTTTCTTTCTTTCTTTCTTTCTTTCTTTCTTTCTTTCTTCTATGCCTTTTATTCTGAGCCGTATGGCTGACAGGGTATTTGTGCTCAGGCCGGGTATCAGGCCTGAGACTCTGAGGTGGGAGAGCCGACTTCAGGACATTGGTCCACCAGGGACCTCCAAGCCCCATGTAATATAAAACAGTGAAAACTCTCCCAGAGATCTCCATCTCAATGCTAAGACCCAGCTCCATTCAGTGACCAGCAAGCTACAGTGCTGGACACCCTATGCCAACAACTAGCAAGATAGGAACACAAACCCACCCATTAGTATAGAGGCTGTCTAAAATCATAATAAATTCAATGACACCCCAAATCACAACACCAGAGGTGGTCCTGCCCATCAGAAAGGCAAGATCCAGCCTCATCCACCAGAACACAGACACCACTCCCCTCCACCAAGAAGCCTACAAAGCTCATTAAATCAAGCTTACCCACTGGGGGCAGACACCAAAAACAACGGGAACTACAAACATGCAGGCTGCAAAAAAGAGAACCTAAACACAGTAACGTAAGGAAAATGAGAAGACAAAGAAACAGCAGATGAAGGAGCAAGGTAAAAACCAGCCAGACCAAACAAATGAAGTGTAAATAGGCACTCTACCTGAAAAATAATTCAGAGTAATGATAGTAAAGATGATCCAAAATCTTGGGAAAAAAATTGAGAAAATACAAGAAATGTTTAACAAGGACATAGAAGAACTAAAGAGCTAACAAACAGTAATGAACAACACAATAAATGAAATTTAGAATTCTCTAGAAGGAGTCAACAGCAGAATAAATGAGAGAGAAGAAAGGATAAGTGACCTGGAAGATAAAATAGTGGAAATAATTACCACAGGGAAGAATAGAGGAAAAAGAAAGAAAAGAATGGAGGACAGTCTCAGGGACCTCTGGAACAACATTAAAAACACAAACACTTGAATTATAGGGGTCTCAGAAGAAGAAGAGAAAAAGAACAGGACTGAGAAAATATTTGAAGAGATTAGAGTTGAAAAATTCCCTAATATGGGAAAGGAAATTGTCAATCAAATCCAAGAAATGCAGAGAGTCCCATACAGGGTAACTCGAAGGAGAAACATGCCAAGACACATATTAATGAAACTAACAAAAATTAAGTACAAAGAAAAAATATTAAAAGCAACAAAGGAAAAAGAACAAATTACATACAAGGGAATTCCCATAATGTTAACAACTGTTCTTTCAGCAGAAACTGCAAGCCAGAAGGGAGTGGCAGGAAATATTCAAGGTGATGAAAGGGAGAAATCTACAACCAAGATTACTCTACCCAGCAAGGATCTCATTCAGATTCGAAAGAGAAGTTAAAACCGTTACAGCCAAGTAAAAGCTAAGAGAATTCACCACCAACAAACCAGATTTACAAAAAAAGGCTAAAGGAACTTCTCTAAGCAAAAAACACAAGAGAAAGAAAAGACCTACAATAACAAACTAAAAACAATTAAGAAAATGGTAATAGGAACATATTTATTGATAATTATCTTAAAGGTAAATGTATTAAATGCTCCAACTTAAGACATAACCTGGCTTAATGGATAACACAACAACACCCATATATATGCTGTTTACAAGAGACCCACTTCAGACCTCGGGACACATACAGACTGAAAGTGAGGGGATGGAAAAAGATACTCCATGCAAATGGAAGTCAAAAGAAAGCTGTAGTAGCAGTTCTCGTATCAGACAAAATAGACTTTAAAACAAAGACTGTTACAAGTAATCAATAATGACACTACATAATGATCAAGAGATAAATCCAAGAAGAAGATGTAACAACTGTAAATATTTATGCACCCAAAATAGGAGCACCTCAATATATAACGCAAATGCTAACAGCAATAAAAGGGGAAATCAACAGTAACATAATAATGGTAGGGGACTTTAACACCCCACTTTCACCAGTGGACAGATCATCCAAAATGAAAATAAATAAGGAAACACAAGCTTTAAATGATACATTAAACATTATGGACTTACTTGATATTTATAGGACAGTCCATGCAAAAACAACAGAATACACATTCTTCTCAAGCACTCATGGAACATTCTCCAGGATAGATCATATCTTGGGTCACAAACCTTTATAAATTTAAGAAAATCAAAATCATATTAAGTATATTTTCTGACCACAACGCTATGAGACTAGTTACCAAATACAGGAAAAGATCTGTAAAAAATACAAACACATGGAGGCTAAACAATACACTACTAAATAATCAAGAGACAACTGAAGAAATCGAAGAGGAAATTTAAAAATTCCTAGAAAAAAATGACAATGAAAACACGATGACCCAAAACCTATGGGATGCAGCAAAAGCATTTCTAAGAGGGAAGTTTATAGCAATACAACTCTACCTCAAGAAACAAGAAACATCTCAAATGAACAACCTAAGCTTACACCTAAAGCAATTAGAGAAAGAACAAAAACCCACCAAACTTAGCAGAAGGAAATAAATCATAAAGATCCAATCAGAAATAAATGAAAAAGAAAGAAACAGTAGCTAAGATCAATAAAACTAAAAGCTGGTTCTTTGAGAAGATAAACAAAATTGATAAACAATTAGCCAGACTCATCAAGAAAAAAAGGCAGAAGACAATACAATAGAATTAGAAATGAAAAATAAGAAGTAACACTGCAGAAATACAAAGGATCATGAGAGATCACTGCAAGCAACTATATGCCGATAAAATGGACAACGTGGAAGAAATGGAAAAATTCTTAGAAAAGCACAACCTTCTCAAACTGAACCAGGAAGAAATAGAAAATATAAACAGACAAATCACAGCATTGAAATTGAGAGTGTGATTAAAAATCTTCCAACAAACAAAAGCCCAGGACCAGATGGCTTCCCAGACGAATTCTATCAAACAATTAGAGAAGAGGTAAAACCTATCCTTCTCAAACACTTCCAAAATACAGCAGAGGGAGGAACACTCCTAAACACATTTTATGCGGCCAACATCAACCTGATACCAAAACAACACAAAGATGTCACAAAAAAGGAAAACCATAGGCTAATATCACTGATGAACATAGATGCAAAAATCCTCAACAAAATACTAGCAAACAGAATCCAATAGCATATTAAAGGGATCATACAACATGATCAAGTGGGGTTTCTCACAGGAATGCAAGGATTCTTCAATATATACGAATCAATCAATGCAATACGCCATATTAACAAACTGAAGGTTAAAAGCCATATGATAATCACAATTGATGCAGAAAAAGCTTTTGACAAAATTCAACACCCATTTATGATAAAAACCCTCCAAAAAGTAGACATGGACTGAAATTTCCTCAACATAATAAAGGCCATATATTAAAAACACACAACCAATATCGTTCTCAATGGTGAAAGACAGAAATCATTTCCACTAATATCAGGAACAAGACAAGCTTACCCACTCGTAACACTATTTTTGAACATAGTTTTGGGAGTTTTAACCACAGCAATCAGAGACAAAAAAGAAATAAAAGGAATTCAAATCCGAAAAGAAGAAGTAAAACTGTCACTGTTTGTAGAATACATGATGCTATACAAAGAGAATCCTCATGATGCTACCAGAAATCTACTATAGCTAATCAATGAATTTGGTAAAGTAGCAGGATACAAAGTTAATACACAGAAATCTCTTGCATTACTATACACCAAAGATGAAACATCTGAAGGAAAAGTAAGGAAACACTCCCATTTACTATTGCAACAAAAAGAATAAAATGCCTAGAAATAAACCTACCTTAGACGGCAAAAGACCTGTATGCACAAAATTGTAAGACACTGATGAAAGAAATGAAAGATGATACAAAGGGATGGAGAGATATACCATGTTCTTGGACTGGAAGAATCAACACTGTGAAAGTGACTCTACTACCCAAAGCAATCTACAGATTCAATGCAATACCTATCAAACTACGACTGGCATTTTTCACAGAACTAGAACAAAAAATTTCACAATTTGTATGGAAACACAAAAGGCCCTGAATAGCCAAAGCAATAATGTGAAAGAAAAACTGAGCTGGGGGAATCAGGCTCCTGGATTTCAGAGTATACTACAAATCTACAGTAATCAAGACAGTATGGTACTGGCACAAAAACATAAATATAGAGCAATGGAACAAGATAGAAAGCCCAGAGATAAACCCACACACATATGGTCACCTTATTTTTGATAAAGTTGGCAAGAATACACAATGGAGAAAAGATAGCCTCTTCAATAATTGGTGCTGGGAAAACTGGACAGCTACATGTTAAAGAATGAAATTAGAACACTTCCTAACACCATACACAAAAATAAATTCAAAATGGATTAAAGGCCTAAATGTAAGGCCAGACACTATAAAACTCTTAGAGGAAATCATAGGCAGAACACTCTATTACATAAATCACAGCAACATCCTTTTTGACTTACCTCATGGAGAAATGGAAATAAAAACAAAAATAAATAAATGGGACCTAATGAAACTTAAAAGCTTTAGCACAGCAAAGGAAACCATAAACAAGATGAAAAAGCAACCCTCAGAATGGGAGAAAATATTTGCAAATGAAGCAACTGACAAAGGATTAATCTCCAAAATTTACAAGCAGCTCATGCAGCTCAAGAGCAAAATAACAACCCAATCCAAAAATAGGCAGAAGACCTAAGTAGACATTTCTACAAGGGTATGCTGATAGCCAACAAACACATGAAAGAATGCTCAACATCACTAATCATTAGAGAAATGCAAATCAAAACTACAATGAGGTATCACCTCACACCAGTCAGCATGACCGTCATCAAAAAATCTACAAACAGGCCTTCCCTGGTGGCGCAGTGGTTGAGTGTCCGCCTGCCGATGCAGGGCACACTGGTTCATGCCCCAGTTCTGGAGGATCCCACATGCCACGGAGTGGCTGGGCCCGTGAGCCATGGCCGCTGAGCCTGCGTGTCTGGAGCCTGTGCTCTGCAACGGGAGAGGCCACAGCAGTGAGAGGCCTGCATACCACAAAAAAAAAAAAAAAAAGAAAGAAAATCTACAAACAATAAATGCTGGAGAGGCTGTGGAGAAAAGGGAAACCTCTTGCACTCTTGGTGGGAATATAAATTGATGCAGCCACTATGGATAACAGTATGGAGGTTCCTTAAAAAATTAAAAATAGAAGTACCATACGTCCCAGCAATCCTATACTGGGTATATTCCCTGAGACAACCATAATTCAAAAATAATCATGTACCACAATGTTCATTGTGACACTATATACAATAGCCAGGACATGGAAGCAACCTAAGTGTCCATTGACAGATGAATGGATAAAGAAGATGTAGCACATATATACAGTGGAATATTACTCAGCCATAAAAAGAAATGAAATTGAGCTATTTGTAATGAGGTGGAGGGACCTAGAGTCTGTCATACAGAGTGAAGTAAGTCAGAAAGAGAAATACAAATACCGTATGCTAACACATACATATGGAATCTAAAAAAAAAGTTTCTGAAGAACCTATGGGCAGGACAGGAGTAAAGACGCAGATGTAGAGAATGGATTTGAGGACACAGGGAGGGGGAAGTGTAAGCTGCGATGAAGTGAGAGAGTGGCAGGGACATATATACACTATCAAATGCAAAATAGATAGCTAGTGGGATGCAGCCACAGAGCACAGGGAGATCAGCTCAGTGCTTTGTGTCCCCCTAGATGGGTGGGATAAGAAGGGTGGGAGGCAGATGCAAGAGGGAGAAAATATGCGGATATATGTATACATAGAGCTGATTTGCTTTGTTATACAGCAGTAACTAACACAACATTGTAAAGCAATTATTCTCCAATAAAGATATTAAAAAGAAATAACGTAAGGTAATAAGGCCTTTTTTAAGTTTTTTTTTTTTTTTTTTTTGCTGGAAACAGATATAATCATACAGATAACAATTTCTTTTGCTGTCGTTGAGTTTCTGAAAAGGAGCATGTGTGTGTGTGTGTGTGTGTGTGTGTGTGTGTAATATTAAGAAATATTTTTAAATGTTTTAAAATTCTAAATGTATGCTTATTATTGAAATTTATAAAGTTCAAACTTTAAGTAAATATAAAAAATGTTAATGGTTATTCTGGGAGATGGCATTGTGGGTAATAATTTCATTTTCTTTATACATTTCATACTTTTGCATAGAAATAAGACTTACAGAACAATATAATTAGCTTGATCCTACTTAAGTAAAATGTTTTTTCTGTTTGTGTTTACTTATAAATTTCAGTGTATACATTTTTATATTATTTAATTAGTTTACACTGAAAATGTGTCATTTTTCCAATCATAATAAATCCAATTTTCTTTTAGAGAAGAAAACACTTAGGGGATTATATAATGCATACAATTTTGTATCTTTTGACACAGTATTGTTTTGTAGGCATTTTCACATGACATTATTTTTTAAGGGCATTTTAAATATTTATATAATATTCTGTTATGTGAATAGAACATAGGTGACTTAATCATTTTTGAACATCTGGGTTCCGTCAAATAATGTTTTAAACAAATGAAGAAAAATGTACTCTTAAAGTTACACTATGCTATCATGCTTTTTGTAAAATGTATAATCACTTTATTTCTAATTCCTGTGTTTGATTATTTTCTTTTTCAATATGCAGTGTTTAATTTTATAAAATGAAGCATGACCAAAATAAACAAAGTGATTAAGATCGAACTGTATATGATCATATTTTTCTTTCACTTTTTTATACATTATTTCAAACCATTAATTAATCAGATACCATGAATCCATGTAACAGATAATTGACTCTAGGGTGTTTCTCACTTCCTGATTGCTTTTAATTAAGTCATAATTTGTATCTTCAAGGAAGGTTACTCATGGGAAATGATAGATTAATCTGACATTATGCATATTTTTACTGGTATCCTTTCTTTTTTTCCTACATCTTTACTGGTGTATAATTGGTTTACAAAGGTGTGTTAGTTTCTGCTTTATAACAAAGTGAATCAGTTATACATGTACATATGTTCCCATATCTCTTCCCTCTTGTGTCACCCTCCCCCCTCCCCCTCCCGATCGCACCGCTATAGGTGGTCACAAAGTACCAAGCTGATATCCCTGTTCTATGTGGCTGCTGCCCACTAGCTATCTATTTTACGTTTGGTAGTGTATATATGTCGATGCCACTCGCTTGCTTTGTCACAGCTTACACTTTCCCCTCCCCATATCCTCAAGTCCGTTCTCTAGTAGGTCTGTGTCTTTATTCCAGTCTTACCCCTAGGTTCTTCATGACATTTTTTTTCTTAAATTTCATATAAATGTGTTGGCATACGGTATTTGTCTTTTTATTTCTGACTTACTTCACTCTGTATGACAGACTCTAGGTCTATCCACCTCATTACAAATAGCTCAATTTCGTTTCTTTTCATGGCTGACTAATATTCCATTGTATATATGTGCCACATCTTCTTTATCCATTCATCCAATGATGGGCACTTAGGTTGTTTCCATCTCCGGGCTATTGTAAATAGAGCTGCAATGAACATTTTGGTACATGACTCTTTTTGAATTATGGTTTTCTCAGGGTATATGCTCAGTAGTGGGATTGCTGGGTCATATAGTAGTTCTATTTGTAGTTTTTTAAGGAATCTACATGCTGATCTCCATAGTGGCTGTACCAATTCACATTCCCACCAGCAGTGCAAGAGTGTTCCCCTTTCTCCACACCCTCTCAAGTATTTATTCTTCAAGATTTTTTGATGATGGCCATTGTCACTGGTGTGAGATGATATCTCATTGTAGTTTTGATTTGCATTTCTCTAATGATTAATGATGTTGAGCATTCTTTCATGTGTTTGTTGGCAGTCTATATATCTTCTTTGGAGAAATGTATATTTAGGTCTTCTGCCCATTTTTGCATTGGGTTTTTTGTTTTTTAGTTATTGAGCTGTATGAGCTGCTTATAAATTTTCGAGATTAATCCTTTGTCAGTTGCTTCATTTACAAATATTTTCTCCCATTGTGAGGGTTGTCTTTTGGTTTGTTTATAGTTTCCTTTGCTGTGCAAAGGCTTTGAAGTTTCATTAGTTCCCATTGGTTTATTTTTGTTTTTATTTCTGTTTCTCTAGGAGGTGGGTCAGAAAGGATCTTGCTGTGATTTATGTCATATAGTGTTCTGTCTATGTTTTCCTCTAAGAGTTTGATAGTTTCTGGCCTTACATTTAGGTCTTTAATCCAATTTGAGCTCATTTTTGTGTATGGTGTTAGGGAGTGATCTAATCTCATACTTTGACATGTACCTGTCCAGATTGCCCAGCACCAATTATTGAGGAGGCTGTCCTTTCTACACTGTACATTCCTGCCTCTTTTATCAAAGATAAGATGACCATATGTGCATGGGTTTAACTATGGGCTTTCTATCCTGTTCAATTGATCTATTTTTGTGTTTTTGTGCCAGTACCATCCTCTCTTGATTACTGTAGCTTTGTAGTATAGTCTGAAGTCAGGGAGCCTGACTCCTCCAGATCCGTTTTTCATTCTCAAGATTGCTTTGGCTATTCAGAGTCTTTTGTGTTTCCAAACAAATTTTGAAATTTTTTGTTCTAGTTCTGTGAAAAATGCCAGTGGTAGTTGGATACGGATTGCATTGAATCTGTAGATTGCTTTGGGTAGTAGAGTCATTTTCACAATGTTGATTCTTCCAGTCCAAGAAAATGGTATATCTCTCCATCTATTTGTATCATCTTTAATTTCTTTCATCAGTGTCTTATAATTTTCTGCATAGATGTCTTTTGTCTCCTTAGGTAGGTTTATTCCTAGATATTTTCTTCTTTTTGTTGAAATGGTAAATGGGAGTGTTTCCTTGATTTCACTTTCAGGTTTTTCATCATTAGTGTATAGGAATTCCAGAGATTTCTGTGCATTAATTTTGTATCTTGCTACTTTACTAAATTCATTGATTAGCTCTAATAGTTTCCTTGTAGCATCTTTAGGATTCTCTATTTATAGTATCATGTCATCTGCAAGCAGTGAAAGCTTTACTTCTTCTTTTCCAATTTGGATTCCTTTTACTTCTTTTTCTTCTCTGATTGCTGTGGCTAAAACTTCCAAAACTATGTTGAATAATAGTGGTGAGAGTGGGCAACCTTGTCTTGTCCTGATCTTAGTGGAAATACTTTCAGTTTTTCACCATGGAGGACAATGTTGGCTGTGGGTTTGTCATATATGGCTGGTATTATGTTGAGGAAAGTTCCCTCTATGCCTACTTTCTGCAGGGTTTTTATCATAAATGGGTGTTGAATTTTGTCAAAAGCTTTCTCTGCATCTATTGAGATGATCATATGATTTTTCTCCTTCAATTTGTTAATATGGTGTATCACGTTGATTGATTTGCGTATATTGAAGAATCCTTGCATTCCTGGAATAAACCCCACTTGATCATGGTGTATGATCCTTTTAATGTGCTGTTGGATTCTGTTTGCTAGTATTTTGTTGAGGTTTTGCATCCATGTTCATCAGTGATCTTGGCCTGTAGTTTTCTTTCTTTGTGACATCCTTGTCTGGTTTTGGTAGCAATGTGATGGTGGCCTCGTAGAAGGAGTTTGGGAGTGTTCCTCCGTCTGGTATATTTTGGAAGAGTTTGAGAAGGATTGGTGTTAGTTCTTCTCTAAAAGTTTGATAGAATTAGCCTGTGAAGCCATCTGGTCCTGGGCCTTTGTTTGTTGGAAGATTTTTAATCACAGTTTCAATTTCAGTGCTTGTGATTGGTCTGTTCATATTTTCTACTTCTTCCTGATTCAATCTTGGCAGGTTATGCATTTCTCAGAATTTGTCTATTTCTTCCAGGTTGTCTATTTTATTGGCATAGAGTTGCTTGTAGTAATCTCTCATGATCTCTTCTATTTCTGCAGTGTCAGTTGTTACTTCTCCTTTTTCATTGCTAATTCTATTGATTTGAGTCTTCTCGCTTTTTTTCCTGATGAGTCTGGCTAATGGTTTATCAATTTTGTTAATCTTCTCAAGGAACCAGCTTTAATTATATTGATCTTTGCTATCATTTCCTTCATTTCTTTTGCATTTATTTCTGATCTGATTTTTATGATTTCTTTCCCTCTGCTAACTTTGGGGTTTTTTTGTTCTTCTTTCTCTAATTGCTTTAGGAGGAAGTTTTGGTTGTTTATTTGAGATGTATCCTGTTTCTTTAGGTAGGATTGTATTACTATAAACTTCCCTCTTGTAACTGCTTTTGCTGCATCCCATAGGTTTTGGGTTGTCTTGTCTCCATTGTCATTTGTTTCTATGTATTTTTTTATTTCCTCTTTCTTTTCTTCAGTGATGACTTCGTTATTAGGTAGTGTATTGTTTAGCCTCCATGTGGTTGTTTTTTTTACACATCTTTTCCTGTAATTGATATGTAGTCTCATAGAATTGTGTTCAGAAAAGATACTTGATACAATTTCAATTTTCTTAAATTTACCAAGACTTGATTTGTGACCCAAGTTATGATCTATCCTGGAGAATGTTCCATGAGCCCTTGAGAAAAATGTGTATTCTGTTGTTTTTGGATGGAATGTCGTATAAATATCAATTATGTCCATCTTGTATCATTTAAAGCTTGTGTTTCCTTATTTATTTTCATTTTGGATGATCTATTCATTGGTGAAAGTGGGGTGTTAATATCCCCTACTATGAATGTGTTACTGTCGATTTCCCCTTTTATTGCTGTTAGTATTTGCCTTATGTATTGAGGTGCTCCTATGTTGGGTGTGTAAATATTTACAATTGTTTTATCTTCTTCTTGGATTGATCCCTTGATCATTATGTAGTGTCCTTCTTTGTCTCTTCTAATAGTCTTATTTTAAAGTCTATTTTGTCTGATATGAGAATTGCTACTCCAGCTTTCTTTTGTTTTCCATTTGCATGGAATATCTTTTTCCATCCCCTAACTTTCAGTCTGTATGTGTCTCTAGGTCTGAAGTGAGTCTCTTGTAGACAGCGTGTATATGGGTTTTGTTTTTATATCCATTCAGCCAATCTGTGTCTTTTGGTGGGAGCATTTATTCCATTTACCTTTAAGGTAATTATCAATATGTATGTTCCTATTCCCATTTTCTTAATTGTTTTGTGTTCGGGTTCGCTATTGTATGTCATTTTCTTCTATTGTGTTTCGTGCCTAGAGAATTTCCTTAACATTTTTTGTAAAGCTGCATTGGTGGCGCTGAACTCTCTCAGCATTTGCTTGTCTGTAAAAGTATTAGTTTCTCCATCAAATCTGAATGAGATCCTTGCTGGGTAGAGTAATCTTGGTTGCAGGTTTTTCTCATTCATCACCTTAAATATGTCCTGCCAGTCCCTGTGTCCCTGTCTTGCTAGTTTTTTGGCATAGGGTGTCCAGCACTGTAGCTTGCTGGTCATTGAGTGAAGCTGGGTGCTGGTGTTGAGATAGAGATCTCTGGGAGATTTTCGCCATTTGATATTATGTGAAGCTGGGAGGTCTCTTGTGGACCAGTGTCCTGAAGTTGGCTCTCCCACCTCAGAGATACAGCACTGACTCCTGGCTGCAGCACCAAGAGTGTTTCATCCACACGGCTCAGAATAAAATTGAGAAAAATTAGAAAGAATGAAAGAAAGAAAGAAAGAAAGAAAGAAGAAAGAAAGAAAGAAAGAAAGAAAGAAAGAAAGAAAGAAAGAAGGAAAGAAGGAAAGAAGGAAAGAAAGAGAAAGAATGAAAGAAAGGAAGAAAGAAAGAAAGGAGGGAGGAAGGGAGGGAGGGAGGCTGGAAGGAAGGAAGGAGGAAAGGAAAGGAAAGGAAAGGAAAGAAAGAAAGAAAGAAAGAAAGAAAGAAAGAAAGAAAGAAAGAAAGAAAGAAAGAA